>NW_006912962.1:74889-88830 GCF_000585535.1 Cladophialophora psammophila CBS 110553
TGCTTACTAATGTTAATTTGAAATTAACATTTTAAGGGTCTTAACTGTGGACACTTATTGTCTATATAAAGACCTTTACCCTCCCTAGGTAAATAGTTATCTTCAAGTTCTTTAATAGTCACTTACCTACCTATAAGGTTTACGATCTATATGAGCCTTACTATCTATACATTAGATAGTTCTCTAAGTCCTTCCAATAAATACGATTAATTAGAATTAAATAGCGAAGTTTAACTAAGCCTAAATAGCTAAGTTTAAGTAAAAATCCTCTAGACTTCGTAAGACACGAACTAGATTCTTATATCTTAGCATTTCATAAATTCAAAAAGAAAAAGAAAGATCTCTAAACCTCTCTCGGAGAATATTTAGTCGGTTAAGAAAGACTAACTACTTATAAAAAAGATTAAACTAAGAGACGAACTAAATATTAGTATAAAGAATATAAACTCTCTCTCTCTTTAGTCTAAATTCGAGAAAGAAGATACTTTTAAAGAAGATACTCTTAAAGAAAATACTCTAAAAGAAGATACTCTAAAAGAAGATACTTTAAAAGAAGATACTCTAAAAGAAGATACTTTAGAAGAAGATACTCTAAAAGAAGATACTCTAAAAGAAGATACTTTAAAAGAAGATACTTTAGAAGAAGATACTCTAAAAGAAGATACTCTAAAAGAAGATACTTTAGAAGAAAATACTCTTAAAGAAGATACTCTTAAAGAAGATACTCTTAGAGAAAATACTCTTAAAGAAGATACTCTTAAAGAAGATACTCTTAGAGAAGATACTCTTAGAGAAGATACTCTTAGAGAAGATACTCTTAAAGAAGATACTCTTAAAGAAGATACTACTAAAGAAGTTATTAAAGATAACTATAGTAATAATAATTATAATGAAGACGATAATAAAATACGATTATTACTAAAGAAAATACTCTCGACGTTTAGTTACGACTATTTAAAATCTTTAGAGAAACTTTTATTATAACGAGATATAGATACTCTTAGTAATATCGGAAATCTATAAGTAATAAATTACTACGATAATAACTCTATATAGATCGGTGAAGATAACGAAAGATCACTCGACGATAACTTTATCACTATCGACGATGACGAAGATAAGATAGATCGTACTATACTAGATTAGTAAATAGCTCTTTAAGTATAGCGAGAAAAGTTTATATAGCTTAGCTCTAAAATACTCAAAGAGATATATATCTTCTTTAAAGTCGACGTTGAGTAAGCGAGACGGTACGATAACGAGTTCTATATCGACGATATACTTCGCTCACTACGAGTATACTAACTATACGGAATTTATTTTACTCTACGTATTAAGTTACGCGATATTCGATAAATAGATAGTACTACTATTTCCTCGATAGATACGGTTCTATTAGTAGACTAACCTAGATTTAGTAAGTCTACTTAATTTATAACGATTATTACGACGACTACGCTCTTAGAAAGAGTATAGAACGAAGTCGATAGAGCTCGGGTATTCTTCGATTCTTAAATTTAGTCGACGTATTTACTAGTATTCGGAAGAGATTACTAATAAGATAAAAATATATTCTATTCTTCGCTTAAGCTATTCGCGGTCTATTATTCTTACGTAAAGAGAAACTCGTTATCTAAGATACGATCTACACTAGAGACGATAATATTAGTGGTGCCTAATACTCTTCTCATTAATATAATTAAAGAATAATATAAGTAAGTGAATATAAAGACGAATAAATTTAAGTTCTACGTTTACGTATAAATAACTAAAGAGTCGGGTAAGAAGGCTTAACGCGCTCGGCTATAGATGAGTAATAAAGTAGTGAAAACTAATATTTAGGAACTCTATATGGAAAGAATAATACCCGTACTCTCTTTACATAAGCCGAAAAGTCTCTTATCGGGCTTTATCGATACGTCTTTATTATCGCCGCGCTATTATATAAGACGAATATAGTTAATACCGAAATTCATAAATTTCTATATGGCCGATACGCTCGAGATAAATTTCATTAAAAACTAAGTATCTCGAACTTAATGATGACGAATACGCGGGAACTTATCTTCGAGCGCTTTAAATAGAATCGTCTTATAACGCCTAAGATTACAATAATGTTAGACACACTAATTCGACTTAGCGTAAGAGACTTAGTAGAGATATCTTCTCTCTAAATACTCTACGCGTACCTTAAGAAACGTAAGGAACTTCTAAACGGTGTTACCTTAAGGTCGCTAAACTAATCTAAAAATTAGTAGTAAATAGAGTTACGTATAAAGAACGACTTTTAAAGATCGTATACGCCGTTCGAACTATACGAATTAACTACTCGATGACTAAGAGAGAAGAAGTAATATACGATGAAATAAATAGCGTTACTATTAACAATTATAATTTAGCGTACGAGAGATACTAAGTAGCTTAATGAAAAGGTTCTTCTTTCGCTTTCGCGTATATATTATCGTCTTTATACGGTCTAGATAAGTAAGATAAATATAAACTACGTTAGAATAACACTTTATAAAAGTTTTAATAATAAACTATAAGTAGCTAAGAATAAGAGTAGAATGACGAGTAGCGAGCCGATATTTAGTAGTTTATTCTCGATTCTATAGAAATGTACGACTTTATCGGGACTCGTAAGAGTCTACGTTAATAATAAGTATCTAAAGATCGTAGATAGCCCTGAAAAATTCGACTTCGGAGTGAAATATATAAAGAAATAGAAAGTCTTCACTAAAAATATCGACGACGCGACTAAAAGTATATATTACCGATATCTAACACTTTTAATAGATGGCGCTTCGAAATTCCCGATTCTATAGTTTATTCTTATTGAGTAGCTCTAGAAGATAGACTTTCTTAGGAGATCCTCGAAGAGTATTATTTTCGCGAAGAATAACGAAACTACCCTCGTCACATTTAAGATATATTTAAGTTAAAGAAATAACTATAATTAGAGACTAACCGAGTGTAGTATATTAAGAACGTAATGACTTAGGCTTTATTATTTAAGATTATTACGGCCTTCGTATACGATTCTATAAATAAAGCTCTACGTCACTAGACATTAGTTAACTTCTAGAATAGAAATGAAGTTAATATTCTTATTAGTATATTAGAAGTATTAGGTACGGGCCTAATATTAATAAGAGCTTAATTCGTTATCTTAATGGAATAGTAAGGCGACCCCGGACTACACGAGTAAATAATCGGTCGAATATTACGTAGAGATAACTTTAACTAGAATAATCTTAATATCTTTAAATTATACTGCGATAACTTCTCGTCTAAAGTGATCTTACACTAAAGAAGACTCGGTCGAGAGGAATTCGCTAACCGAATTAATTTATAGACACTAAATGAAATCGTAGATATAGTGACTACCGATACCTCGAACGACGATTCGAAGAAAGACGATAGTAATAAGTTAAGTAAAGCGGGTAATAAGATGAATATTAATGACGATAAATCTATTATATTATCGAATAATAAGAATAATAAGCGTAGTTAGATTAAGAGAATAAAACTACTATAATCTAAGAAATACTAAGGCTACTATGAGTGATTAATATCGAATATAAATAGTTAAGTAGTAGATAGTACGCATAATTAAATACGAATATACTAGATATAAATAGAAATAACTAGATATAAATAGATATAGTAGTACTCTATATATATACTAGAATATAATATACTTAATATAATTAAATATAACTAAGTACGGATTTAATTATAGACTTCGAATAAATATACTAAGACATAGTGTAATAGAGTACTTTAGGGTTCGACGTATATATATAACAACGTATAGAGGCCTATCCAGTAGATCGGGAATCGAGAATCCGTTTTTAGTTAACGCTAATAGAGTAATATTATAACTAATACTACCCTTAGGGAGGTAGCGGCTAAGGTAGGAAGCGCTTAGCACGGCGACGGCGTTAAGAAGTAGGAAAGGGCCGACGAAACACTTAGAAATAGGTAGACGATATTAAAAACATAGAATACTCTGTTAAATATATAAAGAATAGCACACAGCCAACACTGTGAATTGTTCAGCACTGCCCGCCCTTTTATGACTACGAGTATCGATTAAGGATATATTAAGCAATGTGATACGCACTTATAGTTATAGTAGGGCGGCGTTAATAACTAATAGTAGGCGTGGGCTCTCATAGATGTTAGCTTAGCGTCCCATGAGCGGCGCTGGGCTCGCTGAGCCACCACGGCATTCGGGAATGCTCTGGGCCGCGGGAAAAATTGCCGATGTTAAGTAATTAGCGAACTTTATCTCTATAAGTAGCCTTATCGTCTTTTAAGATTAAATTAATACTTACGCGAATTTTAGTCGTTAACCTCGAATTCCTATTTAGTCGTATTCTTTTAGTCTTTAGTATTAACTTTAGTAATTCTTAACGTAGTATCTTATTAAGATATAGTCGTAAAGAGCTCGAATCTTCGATGAATAAATCATCTTCCCGCGGTCGCTAATTATAATAGAGCACTTTAGGGTTTAACGTGTACGTGTAACAACGCACAGAGACCTGTCCAGTAGATCGGGAATCGAGAACGCGTTTCTAGTTGATACTAATAATAACACCACCAACACTACCTAGAGAGGTAGCGGCTAGGGCCACGAACACCTAGCACAGCGACAGCATCGAGGAATAAGATAGAACTAATAAAACACTCTCAGAAATTAGATAGACGGCAACAAAAGCCATGGAATTTATGATACTCTGCTTAATCTGTAATAAATGGCACACTGCCAGCACTGTAAACTGTTCTGCACCCCCCTCTCTACCAGCCCATTTAGGTTTGATATGTGACTAGATAACTTTTTCACTCTGCCACCGCTCTACTAGCCCAGCACAGCCCATCACAGCACAGCCACCTTATCTTATTACAGTATTTCACTATTAATTAGGTTAACTAGGTTAATAAAATTAACTAGATTAACTAGATATACTAGTTAGCTATAGTTAGAGATAGCTCTTTCCTTAGCTATTTTATCTAGTTATATACTTATTAAAAATAGAATAACTAGATTAGTCATCTAGAAGAACGTTAATCCGGCGCTATTACGCCGAAGAAAACTTTTTTACTCTACCTTAACTCTACTTAAGTAAATTTAAGTTTACGTAAGTATAAATATATATATTTATAATATAAATATAAATTATTTTTACTTAAGTATAAATAAGGCTAAATCCTACTTAAGTTACTTAAGTAAATTCACACTGGTATATAGATAGATAGAGTCTCTCTGAAAAGCTAGAGGAGAGAACACAATCAAGCAGATGAATCCACTCTCGTTCTGTGTAAAATAGATTTCTTTTCTGTTTCTATAGTATCTCTCAACACTCCATGCCAACGTCATCCATGAAGATATCGTCCTGATCGAATAGTTCATGATATCACTTGGTATTCGCGCGGTTGCCCTGTGTCCTGTTGACGAGACGCTAATTTGGCGGCCGGATACTCGACATTTGTTATTTTAACAACCACCGGAGGGTGACAGGATTGAATACGAATCCTCACACAGCCTTTTGCCGTGGTGGCCTCTTCGTCTTTTCCAGACGACTTCCCTGTCATTATTATCCGCAAAGCCACTGTACTGGTTCTCCGACCCCGTTTGTTTGTGTAAATCTGTCGGCATTGCAGAATTCGTGTACCGATTATATGCTTGATTCTCCGTGTAAATTCTTTTCTGCAGTTAACTCAGTTAATTTGATTTGGGCAAAGCCTAGCCCTTGACAGTGCGGGAGACAATAACAATACCTTGTCCCACTACGTGCTGCTGCTTGGACGGATTTAAAATTAACCCGTTCTTCCCCTCTTTTCTCTATAGCAATACCGGCTAGAGATCTCATCACATCACCACCATCAAGTGCATCGCCATTCAAAGCACCAGTGACATCAGTACGCTGCCCCACCAGAGTATGCTCCCAAGCACTTCATGGTTGGTTGATTTAGGGGATCGGTTTTCCAGAAGGAAACAATAAAAATGAGGCTAACTATGTACAACGGAACTCCGCCGCACTCAGTAGAAGAGGGTTTCTTAGAATCGAGTTTATAATCTTGACATCATTTATCTTCTTCCCGACGAAGTCTGCGCCCGCCGGTTCGAGTGTGAAGAGAAATTTGTTGAGGGCTCCTTGAGCGATAGACGCTCTACATTTTTACCCATGATGCTTCCTTCGTGATGCTCTCGACGTGTTCTAGAAGAAGATTTGACGGCAACCCTGCTTCATCAGTCAAAATGCGTGCTGGCCGTTAAATAGCGTGAGAGAAAAGCTGAGTTGTTCAAAGGTAGACCACTCTCCCAGTGTCATGACTGCGCTGGGCCAAGGGGACTTGACCATATGCATCCATTTGTGTTTTTTTTTGTTGTTTTTTTTTTTGGAATTAACTTGTCTAGCTCCTGAGCCAAGGAGGTCTCCTTATTAGTGTCGGACAACCTGTCCTAAGGAGTGATGTGACCTGCCCGGTGAAGCTGCCGACCACGGATTCTTTGGACGAATGGTGCGCCTGTTGCATGAAGACTGGAGATGTAACGACGACGTGGTAGGTTTCTTCAAAGTACGATTTGGGTTTTTACTAGAATATTCATAGCTAGATATTCATCCTCTTGTCTATGCCGAAATAAAATTTCTTTCTGGTCTTTTCCCTTTGTAAAATGTCGTATACACGGAACTTCAGAACCTGGGTTCCGTGGGATTGGAGGATTTGTAACTCCTGCCGTACCGGTGCTGGTTGCAGCTTGCGAGAAGAGTGTACATGGCAAGAACAAGACTCTTTGCACGGTTTCTTACGCGGATGCTCTCCCAAAAGGCGGCGGACGATAGAGCGTGGAAGATATTGCATCATTCGCGACGTCATTCGCGACGAAGATGACTGTGAGAAGGCTGCAAATGCTAGCTAGCCTAGTGTTTCGAAAAACTTGGTTAAGTCAATGGAATCGTCGAGATTCTGAAGGAGCAATTGAGAGATCTGAAGCTAATTGTTCCTCTAGACTTGCGCTAGAGATGCTCGACTTTGTTTTCACAATATTCTGTTTCCCTCGAACTCTGAGTTCCAGATTTTTTTTTTTTTGCGGTCACTGACTTAACGGTTATCATTCGATCCGGACTGTTTACAATTCGAATCAGCACCGTATCTGTTCCACGGGCGTGATGGCAATGGAACGTATCCGTACCTCGACTTGAGGCTTCGAGAACTGTACGATGAAAGCGTCCACCGAAAGCCACATGAGGTATTTGCGCAAGGGCTCGAACGCAAAAGTAGTGCTCGCGGCGCCGTGAAAGATCCGTTGATTGGTGTCGTGATTACTGTCATTCTGGGATCATTGGAGCTTTCCACATGGATCTTTTAAGCCTGGGTCGCATATCGACAATGGAGGCATCCCGTGTCTTGCTAATGCTAAGAGGGAGGCAGAATATGGAAGCAGAAAGGTCTGATCGCAGGACGAACAACAGAAAACATGTCTTTCGCGGCTTTGTTTTGGATGATTTTGTTCAAGACCGAGTAACAAAGACCTTAACAATGGGTTGGTCTTTCAACGAGCAGAACGAAGTATTCAAAGAAATTGTCCTGACCAGTCTACGGTGTTATTTGCTCATTATGTCAGGGCTGGATGTCGAGAAGATTAGTTCCTTCAAGGTGAAACGAAAGATTGGCAAATGCGTCTTTGAATTCAGGCCTGCAAGAGCACATCAAGATACATTTAGTAATCTTATGTATTCGGCTAGAATCTGGAATCTGTGCCGGCAGACAAAGTCCGCGTTCGCTAACGGGTTGAGGTCGACGGTGAGACACGCTTCACCATCGACCATCCGCTAGAAGGGTCACTGCCCAGCAGAGTATTCCTGTATACGAGAACGATCCGTTTAGTGAACGTATATGTTGCTATCAGAATATCGTCGTATTCATTTGCTGTGCTAGAACACACACGACGGAATCCATGGTCCGAATGGTAAATGGTGATCCTGAGTCCTCTTGATCGGTTGGATCTCACTGAACGGTGGTTTATGGGAGGGTTTGGACACAGCGAAGACCGGGTAGGTGAGGACATACTTGACTGCTATGGTTTACAGTCCTGGATTGTTTCCACCTGCGCTTCGAGGGTAGTCGCTTTCTCATGAACATCGTTATGTTTAGTCTCCAGTTCATCCAGCTTTTCCTGCACTTCCGCGCCAGTTCTTCACTGATATCTTGCAGTAATTTCAGCTGCTTATTCTTCTCGCAATCTATTGTTGACTCTTCATTGGAGTCTTGGAGAGACATGAGATCAATGGGCCAGGTTCGTAGGTCATATCCTCGTGGCACATAAAATTCTTGAGCTGGACTGCCTCCTACCTCCAAAATACCGGATTCTATAGGTTCGTTTTGGCGGCCTCGTCTGCTTCTGGTCTTAATGGTCTGCGTAGCTAGAAGCAAAGCCTCTTCGCAAGGCCTCTTCGCCGTCTTCTTGGTCGCCATTAGAACTGATTGGGGAAGGAGGGGGTTACTGGCGTCCGCACATTCGCTCGAAATATCACGACGGAAGGTCGGACGACTCGTCAATTGTTGTTCGTCTCCTCTTATCCTAGCCTCTTGTTAGCTCAAGGAGCTCTCGTATCATTGAGGAAATATCATAAAGAAGCGTGGCTGGGTGGCATCGACTCACAGCTGCTTTCACTGTCGTCGCTCCCGTCTGTTAGCAAGGAAGCGTTGGACGCGGGTGGCACCGAGCAAGATTGCAGCGGAACTAAGAGCCTTCATAAGGTATCCGCCCACCACACAATAGTTAAGTTAGAAAGGGGTCTTAAGTGTATTCCGATAGCACTGAATAAGTAAGGAGATAGCGGCACTGGACGGCCTTTCGAGCGTTAGGTGCTGCTTCGAGGGGGTTAATCAATGGAGGTGACGGCGGCGTATCGGGACCGCCGGCGGCGTTTTCTAATTTATAAACCTCCACCGTCCTTCCTCTCCCCGGAGTCTTCCTTCTCGCAGTTAGCAGGTGTCTTTCTCAATTTCACAAAACGTCTAAATATCATTACGCACCGCGAAGCGAAAGGTTTTCAGTGTGAAAGATCTTAAAAGAGACGCCTTGCATAACACGGAAATAAAGGTAGAGTTTCCGTCTAAAATAGAGCAAGCAGAAGCAATCGTCGCACAACTTCGAATCGCATTGCCTTTGCTGGACCTGGAAGAAGATATCGGCTTTACGACACGAGGAGGTGGGTCAATCTGCCACGTACGCTCGGAATTAGTAGGGGAATGACTCCGGACAGCGAGAGCGCCAGCGATTTCGTATAACAGCGATTTCGCCTAACGTGGGTGTTAGAGTCTAGCGCCACCAAAGATAGATGACATCAGTTTTCATACCACATAATCTTGTAAAGTTATGTCTATTCTCACTGCTCTCTATTCTTGACCTTGTCGTCGTCTCTTTATATGGTATTCCTTAGTATTTTAACAGATCTCTTACGGCCTATATAGATCTTTTGTTTCCGTCTCTTATAACTTCATCAGCAAAATTTCCCGCGCGACCCTGAGAGCCTTGGGCTACCCTGGGCTATCAAGGTAAGTCTGCGTCTTACGCAGCCTATGAGATCGCTGGGCTCGCTGGGCTACTCTAAGAGGGCCCTGGGCTAATATTGTAATAGAGCACTTTAGGGTTCGGCTTGCACGTGTAACAACGCACAGAGGCCCGTCCAGCAGGTCGGGAATCGAAAACGCTTTTCTGGTTGGCGCCGGCAAGATAACACCACGACTAAAACCACTCAGAGGGGCAGCGGCTAGGGCTACGAACATCTAGCACGACGGTAGCATCGGGGAGTAGGACAGGACTAATAAAACACTTAGGAATTAGATAGACGGCACCAAAAAGCCATGGAATTTATGATACTCTTCTCAAACCGTAAAGAATGCCACACTGCCAGCACTGTAAAACTGTCCCGCACTCCTCCCTGCTAGCCCATTTTAGTTTAACATGTGACTAGATAACTTCTCTCCTCTCTGCTACCACTCTACCAGCCCTGCACAGCACAGCCACTTTTCCTTATTACATTATATCTATTATAGTCTTTTTTATATATATTCTTATATAATTATAAATCTTTTCTTTTATTATTATTTTCACTTATTTATTTCTCGAAGAAGATATCGAAGAGAGCGAATTTTAATAACGTTATCGACGTCGGCGAGAAAATTACGGTTTCGAATATAAGGATACTACTCGATACTATTATATATTTAATCGCGTTATTCTTCCGTAAGTTTACGAGGAGCGCTAGAGAAAGATTTAGTTAAGTTATTAACTCGTTTCTTTTCGCGTCTATATATAGTAATTACCGTAGTTCGATTTATTTAGTGTTTTATCGTAATAAATTAATTCGAATAACTTAGACTACGAAGCTAATAGATTCTAAAGCGTAATTAAGAATCTATTTTACGGCGAGATAGTATTTTAAGATAGAATTAGTGAAGAATAGTACTATAAGAATACTATTATTTATATATTAGAGATTCTACTAAGGCCTAACTAAATTAGAGTTCCTAGTAATAATCTAAGTAATATGAATTGGTTAGAGATCGCGCAAGGTATAAGTAGTCGCTTATCACTAAGAACTATATAGTCTAATAGATAATATAAGTTAGCTACGAAGAGAGTGTAAGCTATCTAGAAGGAATGAGAGTGTATATATAATGCTTATACTCTGTGCGCTCTATGTGCTCTGTGCGCTCTATTAGTAGAGCCAGTAAGGCCGGCAGAGCTAGTAGAGCGTATTACGTAATCTAGCCTTACTCTCTCGCGAACCCTTCTATATAGTTAATGAGTGTAGTGAGCCGTGCTCGTATAGCTCTTAACCGGTCTCTTCTAAGGCTATATCTAATATTATTCTCTCTTCGATTAGATTCTTATCTTAAGAATTTATCTTAATAATAATATAAAAGCGAAATACTATTTAGCTTAAATTTATTTAGATCTAAAGATATCTTCTTTCTTTTCTTCTCTTCTCTCTTCTAGTCTTCGAAAAGTCTCTTCTCGCTAACGCGTCTTCGAACGTCGTCTTCTTATTAAGAAGATAAAACGCTTAGATTCTCGTATTATAGCTTCTTATTTAAACTGTAGTAAGTCGTCGTTTTTCTACTTTCTTCTAAAGAGTAATTCTCGCTATAATAAGTATACTTAAAAAAATATAAAATATAATGGTTAATATTTCGAGAATAAGTTCTAATTCTAGAAGAAAAAGAAGGAAGAGTTAGAGAGTCGCTACCGAGAGATACGTAAGGAAATAGCTAAACGGGCTTAGCGATTAGTTTAACGAATGACTTAAATACGGGCGAAGACTACTAAGTTCGTAAGCGAATTTACTAAGTTAGAGCGTCGGTTAGCTAAATATTAGCGGTAAATCGAGGAGTATACTCGTACTTAAAGTAATATAGTGATTCGGTAGTCCTAGATACTAAACGCTCTTAATCGAGAGAAAAGCTATATCCCTAATGAACCTAAACTACCGATAGCTTAGTATGAGTTTACTTTCGACGATGAGTAGCTAGACGCTTTACTAGAGTTAGAAACTACTTAAAGTAATTCTTCTTTATTTTCTTTAGGAGTTTCTTCGAAAGATTAGTTTCTAGTTTCTAGCTATTTTTATACTCGTCGTATTTTAACTATTTAATTAGATACTAAAGAATACTACGTATAATACGTCTTCTAAGAATTTTCTTAATATTATATTTCTCTAGTATTAGTTCTTTATTTAGCGATAATATTTTAACTAGTTTAGCGTTCTTTAATACTAGTTTAAGAAATACTTTATAAAATATATTATATATACGTATATCTTTTAGTAGTTTTAGTCGATATATAACTTCTTTAAGTTTATCTCTAATTCTAAATAATCTTAGTTTTATATAATTTAATTTTTCGCTTAGTTATTTCGTCTTAATATTTTTTCGTAAAAGATAGACGAGGTCTCTCTTCTCTAGAAGCGGTTTCTCGATTCGTTTCTTATTTACGTATTTTATTATTCTTTCCGCGAGAAATTCTAGATTTAATTTAAGCTAATTATAAAGCTCTCTTATTATAAGAGCTATACTTAAAGCTCTAGAGTTTAGATCTTTATTTATTATTTTCTTTAGTCGTGAATGAAATTCATAGTTTATAAAGAATAAATCTATTTTTATTACTAATTTATAGTTATTAAAGTAGAATTATATTACTAATAATAGTCGTATTTAATTAGTTTAACTATAATTTATATATATTCGTAAGTATTATTCTAAAGTTTAGTTAGTTCTCTTTATCTATTTATCGATTTATAAGTAGAATAATATAAATAACTTATATTTCGTAGTTAGTAGTTCTATAAGTGCTTTTTAAAATTTTAATGTAAAGAGCTTATCTCTATTCGTAACGATCTTTTTTAGTGTGGAATATCGCCCTCTAAAGGTTTATATTAAACCTTTAGTCACGTGATTAAATACGAAGTTTAAGTTCGTATTTAGACCTAGGGTCTATGAAATCACGTGACTAGTGCGATCTTAATTCCGCACTCTATTAAATGATTGGTCGTGCTTACTAATGTTGATTTAAAATCAACATTTTAAGGGTCTTAACTGTGGACACTTATTGTCTATATAAAGACCTTTACCCTCCCTAGGTAAATAGTTATCTTCAAGTTCTTTAATAGTCACTTACCTACCTATAAGGTTTACGATCTATATGAGCCTTACTATCTATACATTAGATAGTTCTCTAAGTCCTTTGAACACTTCTAAATATACTCTTTAATATCTTAGTACTTTTACTATTACGAGTAATTTATTAGACACAGTCTTAAAAGAAACCGATCGTGAGCCGTACGGGCGCGGCTCACTATATTCATTAGCTATATAGAAGGATCCGCGAAAAAATAAGGCTAAGTTACGTAATATACTCTGCTAGCTCTGTTAGCTCTGTGGGCTCTATTAGCAGAGCGCACAGAGCGCATAAAGCGCATAGAGCATAAGTATTATATATATACTCTCATTATCTCTAGATAGCTTACACTCTCTTCGTAGCTAACTTATATTATCTATTAAACTATATAGTTCTTAGTGATAGGTGACTATTTATACTTTGCGCGATCTATAACTAGTTTATATTATTTAATTTATTACTAAAAACTCTAACCTAGTTAAACTCTAGTAGAATCTCTAATACTTTAGCTACTATCCTTATTATAAAAAGCGACCTATATAAGTAGTTAAGGAAGACTCGTCCGATCTACTTTATTAATTAATGAACTACTTACCTAATAAACTATATAATTATCACTTAATAATATAATATCGACTACTATAGATACACTAAGATCTATACTTAGTACTCTAAGAATTATAACTAGTGCTATATTATTAGTCTACGCTTATAGTACGGTAGGCTCATCTAAAGATATATTAATTTTAGTTAGTAAAGAGAAGATTAGAAACTTATCTAAACTCTTTAATAAGGTAAAGTCTAAGTTTATATCTTTTATTCACTATATAGATATATATATTTTAATAAACTCTACTAACTTCTAGAATAATCTTTAGAAGATTCTCTTTATAGAAAGTTACTTTAAAGGAGACGCCGAAGTATAGCTTCGATCATTTATAAAAGACTATAGAGAAAACGAACTAAATAATCGAGAAGATAAAACGATTAACTTATTCGCTATATTCATAGAATTTAAGAACATAATGAAATTAATATTCGGAGTGTTCAAAGGACTTAGAGAACTATCTAATGTATAGATAGTAAGGCTCATATAGATCGTAAACCTTATAGGTAGGTAAGTGACTATTAAAGAACTTAAAGATAACTATTTACCTAGGGAGGGTAAAGGTCTTTATATAGACAATAAGTGTCCACAGTTAAGACCCTTAAAATGTTGATTTCAAATCAACATTAGTAAGCACGAC
>NW_006912962.1:88840-187885 GCF_000585535.1 Cladophialophora psammophila CBS 110553
CACAGTTAAGACCCTTAAAATGTTGATTTCAAATCAACATTAGTAAGCACGACCAATCATTTAATAGAGTGCGGAATTAATATCGCACTAGTCACGTGATTTCATAGACCCTAGGTCTAAATACGAACTTAAACTTCGTATTTAATCACGTGACTAAAGGTTTAAGATAAACCTTTAGAGGGTGATATTCTACACGGAGCGAAGAATAAGAAGAAAGAAGCTTAAAAGAAAATAGTGAGCCTTTAATAAATAGAGTTTATCTAAGAATATATAACTAAGTTTAGAATACTAAATATAGCGCTCGGCTAGTAGAATAATATTATAATTCTTATCTTTAGAGAAGAACTAAAAGCTAAAATTAAGTAAGAACTCTATTATTTAGAAAAAACACTACTAGAAGAATAAATAACTACGGCTATTAAAGAAGATAATAATATTAAAGAATATCGTTAGTAGGAATCTTATAACTCTCGAAGAATATATATAGTAAAAGCCTAGCGAGCTAATATCTAAAAAAGACGTAAACTCTATTATAAGTTATAGTCTATAGATCTAGATTAAGTATAGAAGAAACGTAGTAATAATAGAGAAAATAAGAAGATAAGGATTAATTTTAAGAAAGGAAAAGAATTTATTTATTATAGCTACGGTAAACTAAGTCACTACGTAAAAGACTATAAAAGTAAGAAGAAATAGATTATAGTCGCTAAAAAGAAATCTAAAGTTAAAGAAATAGCGATAACCACCTCTAAAGCTAATATAGTAGAAGGAGAAGTAATAATAGCTAGAGATACTATAAACGGAAGAAAAGTCGTGGTGACGGTAATTACGTTTATAAAACTATACGTTCGCACTAAATACTAGATAAGGGCGCTATATAAGAACTTATACTACTCTTAACGTATATAAGAATATAACTACACGGTTTATACGCCGAACAATGTATCCTCGGAGATAGAAGTGATCTTTATAATTAGACTTTATAAAAGTAGAGAATATTCTTAAATAAACTAAGATTTCGACTTTATATATACTTACTAAGGAGAAGATTTATAAAACTAATCTCTTTATATAATAACGGTGAACGATAATATCTTAGCGGAGTATAATATAGCTAACTCTTAATATAACTTAGACTTCGATTATATTAAAGAAAACGAGATATAAATCTAAGAAAAACCTAAGAAACTAATATAAGATAAGGTTAGATAACTTATCTGAGAAGTAACCGAAAGAGTTACGGCTACGGCCGCCCAAATATAAGAAATAATAGAAGAAATTCGAAGAGCGGAAAACGAAATCGAAGCACTTCTATAAACACTTATTAACGACGATATTATAGAAATCGTTAGAATCGTATAAATCTCGGAGAAAGAGATTCGCGAACGACTTAATTAAATAAGAATTCTAGATAGAGCCGAGATAGAAATCTAAGCCGCTATACGGGTATATAAGAAAAGAGACGTATTACTTTCTTATTTCGTTAAAACGTTATTTAATATTCTTATCTAAGAATTATTTTCTTACGATAGCGTTTATAATTACTTACTTAGAAGAGTTCTATACGTATATTAGTAGTATCTCGACTTTCTTTAATTAAAAAAGCTAAAAATATCTACTATAGAGACTTAATAAGCTTTAAAAGAATTAGTAAAGCGATATACTAGCTATAACTATAAGATATTAAAACCCCGAGATAATAAAATAAATTATCTTTATTAGCTAAAAAACTAAAATAATAAAAGAACTAAAGGCGCCTACATTATCGAAAATACGCCTCTAGAAGACGCTAGCGCTAGAAAATTAATAAAGATAACGTACGATTAGTTAGAACTAAAGAAGAAAGAAGAAATTAATAGCTTAAGTTAAATATAGTTATAAAGTTTAACGCTAAACTTATATTTCTTAGAGATATATTAAAAGATTAAAAGATTAGTATTTTAATTAACTCTAGATATACTAGAAACTTAGTATACACTAAGATAGTAAAAAAGCTACCGTAATAGAAGATTAAAAGACCGAGATTCGATATAATTATAGAATTTAACGGTACTATTATATTCGAACTTATATATAAGTTACGATTAATATAACTTATGATTAACGAATATTAAGAAGAATTAGATCTCGACATTATAAATATAAAATATAATATAGTACTAAATATATCTTAGTTAAAATACTATAATCTAATTATTAACTAGGCTAAAATCTAGATACGGTTTAATAATTATAACTACATCGCGAAAATCTAGAAATCTAAGATAAGATTAGTTTAGAAACACACTAAAAAGATCGTTTAGATACGATTAGTACGAGTATTTATTAATACGATAATAAAATACTCACTAAAATACGAAAGACTAAAGTTTATATTCGAAAAGAAAGTAGAAATCGAGGCTCTATCGAAATATAAATCTTAGAACTATAAGATACTGAACTGAGGCGAGGCTACTGGCCATGGGCGTTAACTCGTACGGCGGTGAGTATAGCCTCTTCACAGCACGCACACTTAACTAAAGGAAGTTCTCTCTGTTCGTAACTTGATTGATTACTTCTATGAATGATAGTCCCCGAGGACTATGTAAGAAGAACCCTAGTCTAGTGTCGACGCCCTAGTTAATCATAAAGCTATTCACCACTTTAAACTTCTCTCATTATAATACGTCTTTAAAAAGAAAAATACTCTATATTTAAACTACTATACTCATTATCGAAATTCGAGTAAAAGATCTTAAGAAAATATCTTAAAGAACACTTAGCGAAAGACTATATTAAATCATTAGAATTAGACGTAGAATATCTTATTCTATTTATTCTAAAGAAAGATAGAAAGCTTCGATTATATATAGACTATCGAAAGCTAAATAATATTACTATTAGAAATGTCTATTCGCTATCGAGAATCGATGAGCTTTAAGATCGGCTTAAAGAAGTATAATACTTTATAATATTAAATGTTCGGGACGCGTACTACCGTATACGTATAAAAGAAGACGAGAAATGAAAAATAGTCTTTAGAACTTAATATAAGTTATTCGAGTACTATATAATACTATTTAGACTTACTAATATACTAGCGATATTTTAAATATTAATTAATAATACGTTAAAAAAATATTTAAATATTTTCTATATTATCTACTTAGATAATATTTTAATCTACTCTAAGACTTACGAAGAATATATAGAATACGTTACGAAGATACTAAAGGCTCTTTAGAAATATTAACTACCGGTTAAACTTAAGAAGTATAAATTCTATAAAGATAATATTAAATTTCTAGAATATATAGTTACTAAAGAGAAACTTAAGATAGATTCTAACTATATTAAAAGCGTACTAAAATAGCTAAAATCGACTACGCTAAAGAAACTATAATCGTTTCTAGAATTTACTAATTTTTATCGGAAGTTTATACGGAACTATTCGCGAATCACGGTATCTCTAATAAATTTAACGAAGAAAGAAGTCGCGATCTTTACTTTAATAGAAGAAGCTAAATAAGCAATTAAGAAACTTAAGGAAGACTTTACTAAGGCTCCGATTCTTACGATCTTTAACCCGGAATAATAAATCTTTCTTAAAACCGACGTATTAAACAGCGCGATCACCGTAATTCTAATATAGAAAGAATAGAATAAAAGAATTAGATTAGTCGTTTATTTTTTAAGAAAAATAATAGAACTAAAGCTTTACTACGATATTTACGATAAAGAATTACTCGTAATAATAAAAGTACTAAAATACTAAAGAGTATACTTAGAAGAACTAAAATATTTAGTAAAGATTTATTTAGATTATAAAAATCTTCTATATTAGAACACTATTAAAGTACTTAATCGAAGATAAGTACGATAAGTAGAGACTATAGCTCCGTATAACTTTAAGATTTACTACGTTAAAGATAAAGAAAACGATAGAGTAGACGCTCTAAGCCGACGACCAGACTATTTAAAAGATATTTAGCTAACTTCGATATCTCTCCTACGAATAGAAGAAGACTATATAATCTATATATAACTAATATTAATAGTAGAAGATATTAAGAGCTTAGTCGAAAGAGATAACTATAACTACGACCTCGACACTAACATTAAGAAATATTATTTCGTAGATAGAGTTTATAACGAAGTCGTACGACTTAGAGTTATAGAACACTACTATAATGACTTATTAATAAGATATCTAGAAGTTAATAAAATAATTAAGCTTATTACTAAATACTATAATTCTTAGAAATATATAAGAAAAGATATTTAAGAATTTATTAAATAATATAAAATATATATATAGATAAAATATATAAAATATAGACTCTACGGACTACTATAATTCTTATAAACTCTAGAAGAAGTATAGACGTTAATTACGTTTGACTTTATTACGAAACTACTAAAGTTTAAAGAATCTCTTACGAAAGTAACTTATAATAGTATACTTATAATATACGATAGATTAATAAAATTCTTCTATTTTAGACTCTACTTAGAGAAGTTAATAGTAGAAGAATTCGCCTATAAGTTTCTATGAACCGTATTTACTAATTACGATATACTAAAAGAGATCGTTACGAATAGAGATAAGCTCTTTACATCGAAATTTTAGAAAGTATTAATAAAACTACTAACTATAAAATATAAATTATTTATATTATTTTATTTATAGATAGATAAATAAATAGAAAGAACGAACTAAATATTAAAATAATATTTATAAATATATATAAACTATAGTTAAACTAATTAGATACGATTACTACTAGTAATATAATTCTACTTTAATAACTATAAATTAGTAATAAAAATAAGCTTATTCTTTATAAACTACGAATTCTATCCGCGATTAGAAGAAATAATAGATAGAAGTCTAAACTCTAAAGCCTTAAATATAGCTCTTATTATAAGAGAACTTTATAATTAACTTAAATTAAATCTAGAATTTCTCGTAGAAAGAATAGTAAAATACGTAAATAAGAAACGAATCGAGGAACCGCTCTTATAGAAGAAGAACTCCGTCTACCTTTTACGAAAAAACATTAAGACGAAATGACTAAGCGAAAAACTAAACTATATAAAGCTAGAACTATTTAGAATTAAAGATAAGCTCGGAGAAGTTATATATCGACTAGAATTACTAAGAGATATACGTATATATAACGTATTTTATAAAGTACTTCTTAAATTAGTATTAAAGAACGCTAAACTAATTAAGACACTACTACTAGATAAAGAATTAACACTAGAAGAATACGATATTAAGAAAATTCTTAGAAAACGCGTTATACGTAGTATTCCTTAGTATCTAATTAAATAGTTAGAGTACGACGAATATAAAAATAGCTAAGAATCGAAAACTAATCTTTCGAAGAAGCTTCTATAAAAAATAAAGAAGAATTACTTTAAGTGTTTTCTAACGCTAGTAAAGTATTTAGCTACTTATCGTCGAAAGTAAATTCGTACTAAGCTATCGGTAGCTTAGGTTTATTAAGAGTATAGTTCTTCTCTTAATTAAGAGCGTCTAGTATCTAAGATTATCGGATTACTATATTACTTTAAGCGCTAGTATATTTCTTAATTTACCGCTAATATTTAACTAACCGACGCTTTAATTTAGTAGATTCGCTTACGAACTTAGTAGCCTCGGCTTATACTTAAGTTATTCGCTAAGTTAATCGTCGAGCCCGTTTAGTTATCTCTTTACGCACTTTCTAGTAACGATTCTTTAACTTTTTCTTCTTCTTCTCTTAGAATTAGAACTTATTCTCGAAATATTAATTATTATATTTTATATTTTTTCGAGTATACTCGTTATAATGAGAATTACTCTTTAGAAGAAAGTAAAAAGACGACGACTTACTATAGTTCGAATAAGAAGCTATAATACGAGAATCTAAGCGTTTTATCTTCTCGGCGAGAAGACGACGTTCGAAGACGCGTTAGCGAGAAGAAACTTTTTAAAGATTAAAAGAGAAAAGAAGAGAGAAGAAAGAAGATATCTTTAGATCTAGATAGTTTAAAGTTAAGTGGTGTTTCGCTTTTATATCATCGCTAAGACGAATCCTTAGAATAAGAATCTAACCGGAGAGAGAATAGTGTTAGATATAGTCTTAAAAGGAATCGGTCGTAGACCGTACGGGCGCGGCTTATTATATTTATTAGCTATATAAAAGAATCCGCGAAAGAATAAGACTAAGTTACGTAATATATTCTACTAGCTTTATTAACTCTGTGAGCTCTATTAGTAGAGTGTATAAAGCGTATAGAGCGTATAGAGTATAAGTATTATATATATACTCTTATTATCTTTAGATAGCTTATACTCTCTTCGTAGCTAACTTATATTATCTATTAAACTATATAGTTCTTAGTAATAGATAACTATTTATATCTTACGCGATCTATAATTAGTTTATATTATTTAATTTATTACTAGAAACTCTAACTTAGTTAGGCCCTAGTAGAATCTCTAATATAATTCTTTATCGTAAATATTATAATAAAGCTTTAATTTTATTATTTTTCTTAAGAAATAGACGATTAGTCTAATTCTTTCGTCTTACTCTTTCTATATTAGGACTACGGCGATCGCGCCGTCTAATACGTTAGTCTTAAGGAAGATTTATTATTCCGAGTTAAAGATCGTAAGGATCGGAGCCTTAGTAAAGTTTTTCTTAAGTTTTTTAATTACTTATCTAGCTTCTTCCGTTAAAGTAAAGGTCGCGACTTTTTTCTTTATTAAATTTATTAGGGGTGCGGTAATTCGCGAATAGTTTCGTATAAACTTTCGATAGAAATTGGCGAATTCTAGAAACGATTATAGTTCCTTTAGCGTAGTCGATTCTAGCTATTTTAGTACGCTTTTAATATAGTCGGGATTTATCTTAAGTTTCTCTTTAGTAACTATATATCTTAGAAATTTAATATTATCTTTATAAAATTTATATTTCTTAAGTTTAACCGGTAATTAATATTTCTAAAGAGCTTTTAGTATCTTCGTAACGTATTCTATATATTCTTCGTAAGTCTTAGAGTAAATTAGAATATCGTTTAAGTAGGCGATATAAAAAATATTTAAATATTTTCTTAGTGCGTTGTTAATTAGCGTTTAAAATGTCGCTAATATATTAGTAAGTCTAAATAATATTATATAGTACTTAAATAATTTATATTAAGTTCTAAAGATTGTTTTCTATTCTTCGTCTTTCTTTATATATATACGGTAATATACGTCTCGAATATTTAATATTATAAAGTATTATACTCTCTTAAGTCGATCTTAGAGCTCATCGATTCTTAGTAGCGAGTAGATATTCTTAATAGTAATATCGTTTAGCTTCCGATAGTCTATATATAATCGAAGTTTCCCGTCTTTCTTTAGAATGAATAAAATGAGATATTCTACGTCTAATTTTAATAATTTAATATAGTCTTTCGCTAAATATTCTTTAAGATATTCTCTTAAGATCTTTTACTTAAATTTCGATAATAAGTATAGTAATTTAAATGTAAAGTATTTTTCTTCTTAAAGACGTATCTTATAATCTTATAGTTTATATTTTAGTAAGGCCTTAATTTCTACTTTCTTTTCGAATATAGACTTTAGCCTTTCGTATTTTAATGAGTATTCCGTCGTTATATTAGTAAACACTCGTATTAATCGTATCTAAACGATCTTTTTTATATATTTCTAAGCTAATTCTATCTTAAGTTTTTAAGGTTTCGCGATATAGTCGTAATTATTAAACCGTATTTAGATCTTAGCTTAGTTAATAATTAAATTATAATATTTTAACTAAGATATATCTAGTACTATATTATATTTTATATTTATAATATCGAGATTTAATTCTTCTTAATATTCGTCGATTATAAGCTATACTAATCGTAACTTATATATAAGTTTAGATATAATAGTACCGTCGAATTCTATAATTACATCGGATCTCGATCTTTTAGTCTTTTATTACGGTAGCTTTTTCGCTATTCTAATGTATACTAAGTTTTTAGTATATTTAGAGTTAATTAAAATATTAACTTTTTAATCTTTTAGTATATCTTCGAGAAATATAAGTCTAGCGTTAGACTTTATAATTATATTTAACTTAAGTTATTAATTTCTTCTTTCTTCTCTAATTCTAACTAGTTATACGCTATTTCTACTAACTTTCTAGCGTTAACGTCTTCTAGAGACGTATTTTCGATAATTCGAATATCTTTAATTTCTTTACTATCTTAGTTTTTTAGTTAGTGAAGATAGTTTATTTTATTATTCTAAGATTCTAATATTTCGTAGTTATAGTTAGTATATCGCTTTACTAATTCTTCTAAGACTTATTAAACTTTCATAGTAGATATTCTTAGCTTTTTCGATTATAGGAAGTTAAGATATTATTAATATATATATAGAACTCTTCTTAGAGAGTAGTTATAAATACGGTTATAGAGAAATAATTCTTAGATAAGAACGTTAAGTAACGTTTTAACGAAATAAGAAAGTAATACGTCTCTTTCTCTATAAGCTTATATAGCGGCTTAAACTTCTATCTCGGCTCTATTTAGAATTTTTATTCGATTAAGTTACTCGCGAATCTCTTCTTCTAAGATTCGTGCGATTCTAGCGATTTCTACGATATCGTTATTAGTAAGTGTTTATAGAAGTGCTTTGGTTTCGTCTTCCGCTCTTCGAATCTCTTCTATTACTTCTTATATCTAAGCGGCCGTAACCGTAACTCTTTCGGTTACTTCTTGAATAAGTTATCTAATCTCGTCTTATATTAGTTTCTTTAGTCTCTCTTAAATTTATATCTTATTTTTCTTAGTATAATCGAGGTCTAAGTTATATTAGAAGTTAGTTATATTATACTTTACTAAAGTGTTATCGTTCACTATTATTATATAAAGAGATTAATTATATAGGTTCTCTTCTTAGTGAGTATATATAAGGTCGAAGTCCTAGTTTATTTAAGAATATTCTTTGCTTCTATAGATTCTAATTATAAAGATTACTTTTATCTCCGAGAGTATAAGATCTAGCGTGTAAACCGTATAGTTATATTCTTATACGCGTCGAGAGCAGTATAGATCTTTATATAGTGCTCTTATTTAGTATTTAGTGCGGATATATAGTTTAGTAGACGTAATTATCGTCACTACGGCTTTTCTTTCGTCTATACTATCTTTAGCTATTATCACTTCTTCTTCTACTATATTAACTTTAGAGATGATCGTCGCCGTTTCCTTAATTTTAGATTTTTTTTCGGCGGCTATAATCTATTTCTTTTTACTCTTATAGTCTTTTACGTAATGACCTAGTTTACCGTAGCTATAATAAGTAAGTTCTTTTTCTTTTCTAAGATCGGTCTTTTTCTTTCCGTTTCTCTTATTATTATCGCGTCTTTTCTATACTTAATCTAGGTTTATAGGCTATGGTCTATAGTAGGGTTTACGTCTTTTCTAAGTATTAGCTCACTAAGCTTTTACTACGTATATCTTCCGAGAGTTATAAGACTTCTACTAGCGATATTCTTTAATGTCGTTATCTTCTTTAATAGTCGTAGCTATCTATTCTTTTAGTAATATCTTTTCTAAGTGACGGAGTTTCTACTTAATTTTAGCTTTTAGTTTCTCTCGGATGATAAAGATTATAATATTATCTTACTAGCCGAGTACTATATTTAGCGTTCTAAATTTAGTTACGTATTTCTAAATAGACCTAGTCTATCGAAGACTTACTATCTTCTTTTAAGCTTTTTTTTCTTTATTCTTCGCTCTAAACATTAGTTTTACTATGTCTTTAAATTTCGTAAATATAGCGAATAAGTTAATTATTTCGTCTTCTCGATCGTTTAGTTTATTTTCTATATAATTCTTTACGAAGAGTCGAAGCTATATCTCGACGTCTTCTTCGAAGTAGCTTTCTATAAAGAGAATCTTCTAAAGATCATTCTAGAAGTTAGTAGAATTCATTAGAATATATATATCTACGTGGTGAATAAAAGATATAAGTTTAGACTTCACTTTATTAAAAGATTTAGGTGAATTTCTAATTTTCTCTTTACTAACGGGAATTAATACATCTCTAGACGAGCTTACCGTACTATGAGCGTAAGCTGGCGGTGTAGCGCTAGTCGTGGTTCTTAGAGTACTAAGTATAGATCTTAGGGTGTCTATAGTGATCGATATTATATCGTTGAGTGATAGTCGTGCGGTTTACCGGGTAAGTAGTTCGTCGGTTAGCGAAGTGGGTCGGACGGGTCTTCCTTGACTGCTCATAGGGGTTGTTCTCCACAACAAGGGTGGTAGCCAAAGTGTTAGAGATCCTACTGGGGCCTAACTGGGTTAGGGTTCCTAGTAATAATCTAAGTAGTATGAACTGGTTAGGGATCGCGTAAGGTATAAGTAGTCGCTTGTCACTAAGAACTGTATAGTCTAATAGATAATATGAGTTGGCTACGAAGAGAGTGTAAGCTATCTAGGGGGAATGAGGGTGTATATATAATGCTTATGCTCTGTGCGCTCTATGCGCTCTATGCGCTCTGTTAGCAGAGCTAGTAGGGTCGGCAGAGCTAGCAGAGCGTATCACGTGACCTAGTCTTGCTCTCTCGCGGACCCTTCCATATGGCCAATGAGTGTAGTGAGCCGTGCTCGTGCAGCCCTTGACCGGTCTCTTCCAAGGCTGTGTCTAATATTATGTTAGAACGCGACTTATTGTACGCGTAAAAGGAATCACTAATATTAACCAATTAAGTAGCTCTAAAATCTAAGACACTACGATTCTACTCTATTAGGCTTAGCTTAGAAAAATGTTGTCTTGGCGTTACGTGGTGTATTTAAACTTTTTGCACCCCACTGTAGGCGAAGGATTGCGACGAGACCGAGGTTAATTAAGCGTTAGTATAGACAGTTAATATGAGGTAGGCGGCGAGGTTGACGAGGTTAATAGATATAGATTTAGATTATGTCTAAGGTCGTTGTGTTGATATTAGTGGTTAGTTTAGTTTACTGCGTAGATTATTAACACCAAGGTTATCTATATAAAAAGGCGACGACGAGGTTAAATATCTAGAATATTAGATGTCGTGTGTTTGTGTGACTAGCAGAAACGAAACGCCAGCCAAATTTGTTGGTGGCCTTTTCTGCTCAGCATCTAAGCGAACTCGCTATTGTACGAAATTATTGGTGCTGTCGCTGTCCGGAGTCATTTCCAATATCTCAACCGGTTAAGCCCGCTCGGGCACCATGCGGGTGCGGGGGAATTTTCGACAAACTACAGAGCAACGTCTCCAAATGCGGTGACAAACTGGCCACCGAAAGACCTTACACAACTCGCAAGCGATGAACCGCAGTCAAGTACGAGATTAACTTCGGTCGCTATCATAATATACTGGACATATGTCAGCTACCCGAGCTATCCTAATTCCAAGCGAGCGGCCGGCTGGAGAGTGTGTTCCCTGAAAACCTTGCGAGCCAGAACCATTTCTCAGGAGCAGGTTGGAATACCCCTACCGCATCCTCTCAGCGGCCTTCTGGACGCGTTCTGGCAAACGCGGGGAGGTGGCTTTCTGAGCCGTACCTGGGCATCGAAAATTTCTCGTTTCAATGCTTTTCTAGCATGACAGAGAACCGACGACATGACGCGATGCGTGGCTGCATTAATAGATATCCATGCGAGTATTGCGTCGTGCCTTGTTGAGGTTGCACTGTCGACGAATTCAACACGTACAGTGGCGCGGCTCATCGGCAGAAGAAATTCTCATCCAAGCCAAGGCCACAGGCGATCCATCTTGCGCGAAAGCTGGGCAGCGTCCAGTCAGTCTGAGCAGCTCACACGAGGCTGTTTCAAGGCTGATATCTGCAAAAGGCCACGGGTCCAAATATTGGGGCAGTTGACTAGACAATAGATCATGACGAGCGCGCGCTAGAGTCTCCAAGGCGTGCAGCAACGCAAACGCGTATCCCAAGCCGCTATCGACTTACAAAAGAGAATAAGAGAAGAAAAAAAATCTAATTGAGACCAAAGTTGCTCCAAGAATCCAGGCTCCGGGTGCTTCAAAAACATTGACACCCAAGGAAACTTCAGAGACACCAGCGAATCACTGAGCACTCATTGGCTGGCCTTCAACCTCTGGCTCATGATCATCCTCCCACGATAGAGTCAGAAGACAACCTAGGGGAAAGTCGAAAAAAAGAGGAACGTTGGACCTTGCCTTGTCACTAGCTGACAGTTTCCAGCATCGGTATACAGAATTAATGAGAGAAGAGGATAAATGATTTGGACAGGCTTTGCAGAGTCTGCAGCTTTCGCGGTGGTTGCTTGTGTGTCGTCTATCCATCCATCCCCTGTGAATTTGGACGAAAGGGGCAAAATGTCAAGCAAGCCCACGGAAAGGCAGAAGCAATGAGAATTCAAATCTCAAAGGCTGAACAATTTCGGTCAATGATCGGCACAACAGCTCCTTTTAGGATCAAAAATCCCCCGTCAAGGCGGCCGCTGAGTGGCTTAAAAAACTGCAATTCGCCGCCGTCTTGATGCCGTCAAGGTTGGAGCAGTTTGAGCGAACAGCCCGACGACAATCTTGTCGTTTTTGCCGGTCGCCCACATCTTTCAAGAGGGTACACGCCATACATACCTGCGTGACATGACATGGATAAGCTCTGGGAGGATGTTTTGGATTGATCCTGCAAGCAGGCAAAACAAGGAAGGACGCTGGTATACACGCACACGCTGCCAACCACGGCTCGGCTACTGACAATGACAGCGTCGGGTTGCACCATTCTATGGCAAAGCAGGTTCGGAAAACTTTGCAGAAGGGCAACAGATGAGAAAGGGTGTTGTGGAAGCAGCAGGCTCACATGTGAATTTAGGGACGTGGTCTTCTCGTCTTGCAGCGCGAGCCGGGACGTGAGAGGCACTCTGGAAAATGTATCGGGGATGGTGCCACGGCCACTCGTATGTTTACCTCCCTACCAGCCTTGCATTCGCAAGCTGCTCAAACTCGTCCTGGAGCAGCTGCATCTGCTGCTCTCTGTAATGGTGCAACATCTCCTCGAACTCTTGCTGTCGCTGATGCATCAGCTGGTTCAGCTCTTCCGCCTGCCGGCTCAGCATCTGGTCCCACGCCTGGTTCCACCGCTCCAACGTCTCCTGCACCACCCGCGTGTTCTTCTCTCGGAGTTCCGCAAACCGTTGAACCTGCTCCGGCATCGGCAGCATGGTGGCCCGATTGTAGTCATGGGTTTGCTGCTGGATCCTCTGGCCATGGTCCTGGTCCTGTTGCAGCCTCATCAACTCCCGCTCTTCGGCGTGCCGCTCCACCATCTTCTGATGTGCCTCGTCGTGCTGCGCCCACCACACAGCTAATCTAGCCTCGCTGAGTTCATCGTCTTCGTCCGAAGTGGTATCATCAAAGTCGTCCGGATGATCGATGTCTTCCGGATCCGTGGTCTCAGCATCGTTGGAGCTCTCAGCAACGTTGATGGTCTCGGCACCGTTGTCTGGTTGTGATGGCTCCTGGCCTTGGGACACGCCACGTCGTGGATTCCCTGTCAACGAAAGGGACTGGAGGCTCTGTGGTAAATCCATGGACCCGTCCGCAGGAAGCAGCTTGATGCTCCGAGAAGCTGTGGCAGATTTTGGGCCGAAGGTGCAATTGTGGAATTCACACTATCCATGTCAATGGGATCGATTCCATGGTGCATCCACTGATACTCACCGTTGGAGCGGTGGGTAGCCGTGGCTATTGGTGTCTGGTATCTGTTACGTTCACGATGGCACTCTTTGGGTGCTATGCGAGAGAGACTTAGCCAGCACAAGGGGAGGTGGAGGTGCGAATAAAGAGTCGTAGCGTGTCGTCGTGAGGCTAAAGAGGTTTGAAAACGAGACACCAGTAAATCACCATGGCATGTCACCGCAGCGTGTTACTGTGAGGCTGACAAGGCCGGGAGGCCGGGAAATGCGTCCGCAGAGCTTGGCGACCAAGCCGCTGCCAACCAGGGCGAGGTGTTCTCATTAAAAGGCGGCTTTGGTTATGCACACTGGATATCGAATTTAAATGTGACCAGGCAGCAGTCTCTTCAACTAGGGAAGTAGGAGAAAAGCAAGGAGAAGGATCAGCGAACCATTTGCCGTGGTTTTGTCGCCCATGAAATCGTGTCTCAGGGCCGCGCAAGGATGCTAGAAGGCTAGTGTCCCTTGCTGGCCGAAACTATACCGCCTCGTACAGGATGTGGAAAATCGGGCCGGTTATTGATTTGCCATGATTGGAGTAGGCTCGGCCTGAAAACAGCAGCAATTTCTAGGGAGGAATTCCAGGGCGCAATGGGACGAGGCGGGAGGCAGGGGGCAAAAAGTCCTTCCGCGCTCGACACCCGCTTCCCGTCCACAAGTGGATCTAGGGATGGAATTCCACAGGAAGATGATGACAGGAGTAACTGGGCCTTGGAATGCGTCGGTAATCGCCCTCATATTCATACCAAGACGTGTTAAGAATTCATTTGCCTTTGGAGCAACTGACAAGGGAGAAAGAAATAGGAAGGGAAATGCAGCAGCTGGCCACCTGGACAGATGGTGCCAGCACTCATACGCAGCAAACGACAAGTATGTCGGGGAGAAGGTCTGATGATCTAGCAATGCTGTATGTCCACCGTGTCAAGTTTTGTGGGATCGCTTGCCCTGATCAAGCGCCTCAGTCGCTCTTCATCATTGCGTTTCTTGGTTCTTTCGTTCTTTAACCAAAATCGCCTTCTGCCGGTGGGCAAAGCAGATGATGCAGAGCGCTCGACCGACGATGACTTCATTTCAAGGAAAGACAACCTCTTTGGCGTCTTCTGGAAAAGACTGGGGTGGGAAGAACAAGCGATTGATAGTCGAGGGTGGTCACCGAAGACGACCCTCTGACCCCAATCGACCCCCGCCACGGGGAACCCAACCATCCCAGAGGCAATCTCAAAGCCACTCCGTTACGCATCCGTGAGGAATTCTCCCATGTTCCGAGCGAGATTGCGTCCACATGGAGCTCGACTCGTCCTGGAGTGTACGGGTCTGGGATCTACTGCAGAAACTGCACTCGGGTCGGGATAGATGCCTGCTGCACTAGGATCCTGGGCCTCCTGGAGCCAGTGACATATTGGAATTATCCTCAGCAAACGCTGAGCACCGAAGTCGAGCTCAATCAATCACCTTCTTTCTCCCCCTCGATCTTTTCCGCCACGAGATTTCGGTTGATTTCATGTGTGGGAAGCTGGTTCCCTCCATTTCTCAGCGCATTCCTCAATGAGGCCCAAGTCTGATAAACCGGTACGCAAGGCCCCTGGTCGAGTCTCTCCTCGTGGTTATGACGCCGAGGAGCGCTAGTCGACGCCAAATCTCCTCCCCCCTGCTTTTCATTTTCTCAGTCAAACAGTTTTCCCGGCATCGTGACTTCGTAGTCGTAGAGCCACTGCCATGTGGCTCCGTCACAGGAGCACTGGGTCATTCCAGGACTAGCCGGGAGGTATCCTGGCACCTGTTGCGGACTTAGCTATATATCGGATTAAACGAGCATCGAATCGACGATCAACTATCGTGCCACCAGCCAAGGGATTTCTCGACCCGGGGAGCATTCTCTTATTACTAGCACGCTCCCCGCAGGAGAGGCACACCTCCTCTTTCTTTATGTTTAGGGTCTTGTACAGTGTCGACCATATATACCATAGGCGTATTTGCTATTACTTATTGCTCAACTCTACCGACTTTGCCAAGAAAACCCTAACGGCGCCAACCTCTCGTCTCTTTACACTACAATTGAGAATCTTCATTGCTTTTTATCTCCCCAGAATTTCCGCCTACTCCGTCTATCGTACTCAAGCAAGCCATATATTGCCATGGCGAACGAGAACGTCCCGCCACCACAACCAGTGCCTACGGGGATACCAGTTTTGCGCCACGACAGAAGAGCCCCGCCTCGAAACGACAAAGGTCAAATATTTTGCGACCATGTTGACTGCGGCGATCGAACCAAAATTTTCTGGAGACTCTGCGACTGGAGCAGGCACATAGACACCCACCAACGTCCCTATAAATGTTACGAACCCGGCTGTGAGCTCATCCTCGGATTTACCTACAACGGCGGGCTCTTGCGCCATTACCGCGAAGTGCACAAGATGCACGCGACGACGCAACCGCTCTTTTGCCCCTTTGAAGAGTGCCCGCGAAGCTCAGGCCGGGGTTTCACGCGCAAGAGTAACCTCGACGACCACAGGCGGCGAATCCACAAGGTGGGAGCGCCGCCACCCAGTCGAGCGGCAGCGTCCCATTCTCAGCCTCGCACTAGGAGAAGGAGAAGGAGAGAGTCGATCGCGGTAGCGAATAAACTCAGTGGCGACGAAGACATCGCCGAAAGCCAACTTGATCGAGCGTTGCGAGTCGAAATCCGAAATAAGGACGACTATATTCGGAAGCAAGCGGCCGAAATCGAGCAAAAAGACGAGTACATTCTGATGCAAGCGGCAGAGATACGAAGGTTGCGCTACCTCTGCGCCCTCCAGTGACCTCAGACAATATCTGCTGCGATGGTCACGACGCGGTCCTCGTCTCCATGGGCGGGCATGAAGAGGAGAATCGACAATTGATGTCGAAGACAAAAGGCATCTCGGGATAGAACGATGTAGTTTGAACAAGGTTCAGGTAATTTCGCGGGTTCCAGAGTTTGTTTCTCTTTGGTCGTATCTAGATGGTTATTCGACGTAAATCTCCACGTCTTCCCTGTTATGTCTTCCCACACTGTCTTCCCGATATCTTCCCACACACGGCCGTGCAAAGCTCAAGCTATGTCGCCGGAAAGCGATTTGCTTGCTTACCCTCGCCTTGCTTTACAGCTAGTAAAAAGGCTAAAGCTAGCTACGTGTTTATTTCTTGCTGTCAAGTGGCTTTCGAAAAGGAAAGCTTTAAGCCTTCAGACTGATTCTCGTTGTTTGCGAGACAAGTCTATACTTCAGTCCACACAACGGCATTTCTTTAGCCCTCCATCAGATCTCGGCTCACTCATCGGAAGGATGCAAGCACCCACTATCTCAATATGCCTAACAATGTGTGTGTGTGTGTGTGTCACCAGCGCGCGTCGCCGTACCGGCATTGCATATGTCCCAGCCGTGGAAGTCAAACGCTGACCTCAAGGTTAAATGTGATCTCCAAGAAACGACGCAGCGGTCGCCCAAACACCAACAGCCTGGCATTCCTCTCCCTCCGCGGATACCTTGAAGAGCAACGCGATCCTACCAAAACTCCTGTCGACCGAAGGCCCGTGGACTAAAAAGAGCGGCTGAGACCACAGCTTTCTGTGATAAAATTCTCCAGGCTGCTGACGCAACTGATTTGTCGTCGAGCGTTTCTATCAGTAGACTAGGGTCCTTTCAGTGATCTCCTCCTGTGTTAAGAAAGCCATTCTTAACCTTTCATGTCGTCTTTATCCATTCTGAGGTCGTCCTGCTGCAAATTGTGGTACCAATCAGATGGGCTTTGAGACTGGCCTGTTACTCGATATTTGTGACTGTCCCACGCGAGGACTCCATAACCGCGGCGCTTTCGCACCCAGTCGAGATAGAGCGAGCTCAACGTCCTCCGTTCTGTGAGTTCTATCGGCCTCGGAGCAATGATCTACTGGTGGCCAACCGTATCTGCCAAAACATTACGGGAGGCGTTCAGCTCTTTGCGTTTCACATATCGAGGGAGAAGATCAAAAAAACCAAGAAGTACATCAACTCTCGATATGCGTTTACCTCGAACATATTTCGAGCAGCCCATAAAGCTCAAATTCGGCACCCAGCACAATTGATCATCGGTATTCCAGTCACAGCTCTCCTTCCCCTTTGCTCTTTGCCCTCGCAGAAGTTCCACCCACTCCTTCTATCCTGTTCAATACCAACCGTAATCAAGGAAGCCATATATTGTAATGGCAAACGAGAACATCTCCCGGCACGTTCCCTCGATGCAACGATGGCTTACCCAGCTGCCAGGAGACTCAGGTCTTGATAGAACAATACCGCGTCGAATGGATGGCGACTATGTTGAATGCAGTGGTAAAAGCAAAAGTCTGCAGCAGAGTCTGCGACTAAACGAGGCACATCGTACGGCACGAACGACTCTATCAGTGTCAGGAAGCTGGCCATGAGCTGAGACCAGGATTCACTTATCACGGCGGGCTTTTACGTCATGAGCAAGAAGTACACAAAATGTATCTCTCGGCGAAGAAGACACCGATATTTTGTTCTTTTCCGAATCGCCCGCGAAGCTCAGGAAAGCCTTATATGCGGAAGGAAAATTTCGAAGACCACAAGCGGCGAATTCACAAGGTGGAGAAGCGGCCATCAAATCCAGCGGCATCTCAGCCTCAGCCTTCTAAACTCGGCCCAGAAACCCCTGCAGGCAATTTTGCCTACCGATAGCGAACTCTTGGAGGCGTTCCGAGTCACAGCGCTATGCCTCGCTCCTGCTTTTACGAAGTCTGAAGTTCTATACATACATACTGGAGCGAGGAAATGGGGTTGCACTGTGGCTAGTTACATGTCAAAACGAAAGACCTAGCGTTATTCTGCTATGGGTGGAAGGCTTTATGGCAGGAACAAATTACTAAAAGAAGCTGAGCGTAATAATACTAAGCCATTCTTTACAGGTTGAGCACAGTATTCTATAGTTTTGAAGCGGTTCACGAAGTCCATGTCAATCTCACGAACTGTATCGGGTGGTGAGCTCTGATCTCAGACCGCGCTGGAGACGATGCTCCAGCCCTAGGTCTCTCAAACATCACCCACCTGGCTCTCTTCCCTTTGCCCCTCAAATGAAGACATGGTCGGTGAGTGGGAGACACAACGTCAGCGAGCCTCTGGCATGAAGAGGAGCCAGATGTAGATCGACAAGCCCACGGCGCTACAGCCGGCTTCAATACTTTTTCCATTGCACCAGTTTCCGACGACAGGTTGGTTGCCGGGGATCTCTAGAAGGACAGACGCATGCTGTGCTTCACAGTTGTCTTGCTGGGTATAAAATTTACAATAAAGAAGGGTCAGCACAAATTCAGATACGCCACATCATCAACCCTTGTGACCACTCCATGAGCCCTGCGATTACACCTGCTCAATGCCAGTGTGCAATCCAGAGCAGTCAGTGTTAGGGTGAAGAGAAATTTCGGCTTATCTCGGAACTGGAAGAGACGGGTCGGCACTCCCCTTCCCTTGCATTATCGGCAATGTACCTGTATCAAAACAGGATGGAAAACGTCCAACACTAGTAAGTTCGTGTTGGCAGCGGAGCGCCACTGTGGCAAACCAATCAATCCACCAATGCTTCAACCGAGGCCTCTCTATAATAGCCTCGGTGCCACCGTTAATCGACAACGAGGTCTGGACAGATCTGGCCAAGTCCAGATCTATTCAGCGGATCGCTTCTTACCACAGTGTAAATAGTATATAGACAGGCAGAGTCTCTCTGAAAAGCCAGAGGAGAGAACACAATCAAGCAGATGAATCCACTCTCATTCTGTGTAAAACAGTTCGGCACTGCATGATTGAGATTAAATACTGTTTCCGTATCCACAGTGCTGAGCTGATGATGTTCTCTAAGCTGCGAGGTCATCGCTATATGAATAGTGTGATCTGGTCCAAACTTTCACCCATAGGTCGAAATTGATCGTCAGTCTAGACTCTACATTCCCCGTTCCTTTGAAATTGTGTTGCGGCAATTCTACCCATTCCCTGCAGAATCGTTTTGCAATTATGTGTTGATCGACAACTCCTTTTTGTCTCGGCAGCGATACCATCTGGTTTTCTTTTCCCCTTTGATCTAGGAGCTGTTTTCCTCCATATCTTACGACTTGTTGGCGTAGAAAAGAGGGCGCGTTAGCTAACAGAACAAAAAACAGTCTTCGGCCAGTTTGCAACGATATCAAACTGTGTGATGAACCATTAGGCTTGGAAATAGCATTTTCATCTAATTTCGATCTGGTGTCAACTTTGGGTACATGAGGCAGCAGGGGCGGTCGTGGCAACTAAAGGAGGAAATCTCTCTAGCGTCAAAGAAGGCTACAGGGTGGTCAGAGCTGACTCCCACAGCTACGCGGAATACTCTGCTCTTCCCGTGTCGTCTTGCATCAACATCCTCAAGGGGCTGTCAGATCAAGACGACATTAGTGGGTCTTTAATGAGCATGGCTGCTGTTGGACACAGAACAGGAGTGGTTCTATCTAATTAATTGTGTCTTGTCCATCTACCTACTCAGAGAGACAGCGGTGCGCTCACGATTACCAGGGCAGGGAAGCCTCGAGGAATGTCGCATGGACGAAAGAGAATGAGGGCCGTAGAGACACTATTACACCGCCAATCCGTTAGCCTTACTCTTTCTTAAGCCGTTTTTTAGTTGGTCCATCGCCGCAGCTAACTAGTTGTACGGCGCAGTCGTCGTGGAGTAGAGTTCCGTGGTTTCGTTTAGCTAGATTCGACTTATAAAGATTGCTATCTTTATATTACTTAATTAATATATAAGCGCGAAGTTTTCGTCTTATAGTTAGCTAGTATTCGTAATTTATTAACTACGGCCTCCCTAATCTCCTTCTATTAATTTTAATTATTAGCTTAATAGTTCGTTATTCATTTATCTATATATCTTTTATAATCTTCGCGTCGATATTAAATATAGAATAGAAGTAATTCTATCTAATTAATTATATCTTATTTATTTATCTACTTAGAGAGATAGCGATGCGCTTACGATTACTAAGGTAGAGAAGCCTCGAGAAATATCGTATAGACGAAAGAGAATAAGGGCCGTAAAGACACTATTACACCGCTAATTTATTAGCCTTACTCTTTCTTAAGCCGTTTTTTAGTTGGTCCGTCGCCGTAGCTAACTAGTTATACGACGCAGTCGTCGTGAAGCAGAGTTCCGTGGTTTCGTTTAGCTGGATTCGACTTGCAAAGATTGCTGTCTTCATACCACTCAATCAACACACAAGCGCGAAGTTTCCGTCTCACAGCCAGCTGGCATTCGCAATTTGTTGACCACGGCCTCCCTAACCTCCTCCTGTCAATTCCAATTATCAGCTCAACAGCTCGTTGTTCATCTGCCTGCATGTCTTTTATGACCTTCGCGTCGGTGAAGAGCCAGTGGGCAAGGAGAGTTGGATCATATCCATCCTCTGCCACGTGGATCCAAATGTCAAGTTCAATCGATCTATAGAGCTACGGCTAGGCCCAGCTGGTGAGATCAGGTGAAAGAGCTCACCGACGGTGCTGGCGTGGGTGTGGTAGGTCGACCTCTCCCGACAGCTGACCAAAAAAAACTAAAAAAAAAAAAAAAACTTGAATAGCCCCAGCCGTAAATGCAAAGACACATGGCAAGGAAAGTCCTGATGTCGGGAAGACAAAGAAAAGGTCATGCCGTCTGATCTGAGCGATCCCGCCTCTTGCAAGATACCTCTCGCCCGACTTCCCGAGAATCTGTCGGTTATGATGATGCCGCGGCAGCGACAGTTCATCGCAACAAACGAGGGTTGTTTGAGCTCTGCAGCACCACCGCCGTGACCCCTCGTCAAAGAAGGCAAGCTGAATCAAGAAGAGGATAGCACAAGGTGCATATCATCTCAGGTACGCAGCGATAGCACATCGTGAATTAGAAGGCAAGAAAAACGTCAGGCCAAATGGCCACCTCGAGCTGTAAATGTTGGAGGAACAGAGTGGATAATTTCATCAGCTGCATCTCTTTAACTTGACCAAGGTCATAGGAGCAACTTTCTCGGAAAAACGGGTGAAGAACTATCCATAGGCGGTATGTCTTCATGCGCTTGAGATGTTTTGTTGTACACAGAATGAGAGTGGATCTGTCTGCTGGGTTGTGTTGCCTCCCCCTGGCTATTCAGAGAGACTCTGTTGTTTATATATACTTTGGCCTGTGATCTGAAGGCCATTCCTGAAACCTCCTATTCCGTCGCCATCCTATCACAGATCGGCGAGAACAACGAGGTTGAGGTAGGTGCCGCAGTTGGTGAAACGCCTAGCGTCTCAGACGGTTTGCCACAGTGGCGATCTCGCGACCCTGTCAACATGTTTTCTGTTTCACAAAAGGCTACGGGGATATCACCCGAAGCAATCTATAGCTATTTAGCACGCAGCTCAGACAGGTATCATATCTCAAGTTCTCGCCCGAGCTTGTCTCCAAAAAATCTCAAGAGAAGGAGATAGATACATACCGATGTTGTCCATTAATTGAATGCGTTTGTTACGGATGCCAAGACGCGAAGGCACTAAAAGGCTACATGTATATAGCACGAGGTTACAGACCACCCCTTTGAAGCTCTTGAGCTTCGAAGTCCCTGTCGCACTGCGCCTATAGATAGGCAATATACTTCTTAGATAGCTTGCTGCCAAGCCATCCCTGAGAGCGTTCCCATTCTCTTAAAGGTGTTTCTTTCAGCTGAATTAGCTGACCCAAGACGGTGCGACGATGCGTGACGGGTATTCGTTACTTTGGGGATTGTCTTTCATGGTCTCTTTTCAGTGGTCTGTGGCAGCAAAGTATTTCTGAGAACTGTGACCTTGGTTTATGGTACAGACTCTCTGCTCGTGCAGCAACCATTGTTCATGTTGCACCAGGTGTTGCCTTTGCAGCATGGCCAACGACTACCAGATACTGAACAACAGGGAACCAAATTGGTCTAATTTCTGCAGACTTAGTTCTTCTTAATCACCTGGTCAGAAGATAACCCAGGTACTTCGTCCGAGGTCCACAAAGACTGTTCAGAACGCGAAAACAGATCCAGCATATCATCGCTCCAGTGACAGGGAAAGGGAACAAGGAGATGGAAGGTTAAAGACAAGGGCGGGCTTTCAAGACACACGCCGAGCATAATTTGCCTTTGGGTCACACCATATACTCTGTCTCTTTCAAAGGCGTAGAGGGCACCACCTCGACAACGATTCGGAACTCGCCGGTCCACCGTCACATATCATCTCCCACGGAACGCCACATTGATAATCTTGATGGCTTTCCGGGCTGTCTACCTGCTTGCCTGCTTGCCTGCATAAGGGCAGACTCACGAGTATGTCCCGGGAAACCGAAAACACAATGAAATGAATTAAGTCTTGCGCGCATTGGATAAGAAAGAAATGGAGGAATGAACAGCGCATAAGCTCGACTATGCCAGGAGTGGTCATTGGATGTTTCTATCGAAACATGAGGTGTTCAAGTTGTCCCCATGTTCATCTGAAGGGCGAAGGAGGCTACCTATATAGCCTAGAAATAAAGAGATTGGGCATGCTTTCCAGCTATCTTTGATAGTTTCGCCACGCAATGCATGCAATTCTTGTTTAGTACAATCGGGCGCGGACTCGTAGGCTACCGGGTAGAGTCGTCTAGTGTGGTCTAGTTTGGTCTACATTACTTTGCTCTGCTTTGCTCTGCTTTGCTCTGCTTTGCTCTGCTTTGCTCTGCTTTGCTCTGCTTTGCTCTGCTTTGCTCCAATATATAAGCTGGCTGGCTGAGCGCCATGCGCACACACACACTCGACCCGGTCTCTGCCGTTCCTCCTCGCCTCCCTCCCTCGCAGCGTGCATTCGGCGTGATATTGACGTTTTACGGCTTGGCAGATGGGTTGTGGTATGGGCCGTCACTATTCATGAAACAGCCCTGTGCACTTCCCGATTCATTCAGTTGGAGCCCCGTGACGTGGATGACATGCGGGTTGACATGCTAACAAAGTATGCACGACATACTTGCAGCATACATGCAGCACCGGGGTATCATGTGCAAGGCTGATATTTGCAGCGCTGGTGTGTCATATGACATGAGACTCAACGGGGGATTGCAGCAAAGAGCAGCGGTGTCCCACAGGGCATGCTGTGGGAGTGGCATGGAGTTGCCAGCGAGCTCCAAGCGGCGAGCGATGGCGGCACTACCAAATCAGACACCAGACATTACACATTGTGGACTGCAGACGCAAGGCGTCAGACAGCGCAGTTGCCGTCGACGAATGCGAATCCAGCAACTGTGCCGATTGCAATATTGTCAACTCAGGCCAAGCTGCCCCCTCTTGTCCAGCACTTGCGATGCCAATGCCCAATACATGATGAATCCTTATTCCTCATCAGATAGCACCAAATTCTCGCCTTGCTCGGCCGGTAATATTTGAAGTGCACTAAAGCCGCAACTCCGTTCAGTCCCAGAGCTTCACCAAAAAAAAAGTCGTTATGACCATTAATGGGAAACAATGTGGCAATGGTATTGTTGAGGGTGAAGATTGTGATTTTGGCGTCAGCGAATCTTGTGCGGGGAACAGCTGCTGTAATCCCACGACTTGCAAGTTCAATTCAGGCGCTGTCTGCGACCCCAGCAACGAAGCGTGTTGCACGTCGACTTACCAGCTCGCTTCTACTGGGACTGTCTGCCGTGCTAGCACCGGCCAATGTGATCCCGCCGATACTTGCTCTGGTACCAATGGAACATGTCCGACAGACACCACCGCGCCCGACGGAATCGACTGCGGTAGTGGTCTTGAATGTGCCAGTAGCCAGTGCAAGATTCTCACGGGCCACAAGAGCTATCACGCCGCTCAGACTTGAACGGAACACAAGCGCTATTTGATTGAAAATCTCACACGACTTCAATCAGTTTCTCCATATCAGAGACGGGTGATTCCCAGCTCTTTCAGTGTGTGATTCTTACCTCTTTCAATATTTGATTCCCTTGTCTTTCAGAATATAATTTCTAGATTCGAAGGTTCGAGGTTCGAGGGTTCGAGATTGGAGGGTTTGATGAAGAGGTAAAGCTTCCAGCAACAATACCCAACGGCAGCTAATTCGAGGCGATCTCGGGAGCAGCTCATCAAACATTCATAGGCTAGTAATAGTTTCACAGAAGGCAGTTGAAACACCACGAATCCGATTTTGATATGATCTCAGACGGATCCTCAGCGAGCCAAACGACTGGTTGATCAACGCAAATTTGAAGCGATCGCAGAAGCAACTAATCGGCCGGCGAGGGTCGGGTCGAATAACTTCGAGGATAATGAGTCTCATCGAGTTACCGTGGTTATCAATGCTGATTTGATCACAGGAGCAATGAATCAAATTGGAACGGCTCAGGTTTGATGATGTACCGAGTACGGTGCGAAATAATGTCAACTTGGTCGAAAATCTCACGCGCAGTCACGTGTTGCGCCAAGATTGGCTGCGTGACGTCGACAGTAAACAATGACGTCAACCGAGCATAAACAAACAAAATAATGACTTTGTCCCGGCCGCTGCGCCTACTGGATGAAGGTAGAATCTTGTGCTTGTCTGTGCTGTTGGAAGATAGATTGACAACAGATGGACTACTTGTCATGCTGCCTTCTCTTGCCTTATTGGCTTTGGGGACTTCAATACCGGGATGCTTCGATGCCTCCACCCCCCAACTCCCCGTGCCTCCTCGATTGATGCGCTCGTCCGCCTGCCTGCTTAATCCACTCACGGCCAGAGGAGAAGAAAACAGAAGAGAAGAGATGCCAGCACAATAATATAGCAAGCCATGCATTCCACCTTTTCGCACCCGTATTCAGGGAAGGGTTGTCTGACCGGCCCAGGCAACGGCGGTGGCAGACCGCTAACCTGACAGACAAATAGCATCCAGAAGAGGCTGTTCCATTCCGCCCGCCCGCACGAATGAACCCGGACAGACCGCATGTTCAAGAATTGCGCCCTGCTCGTGTACCGAGTTGAGCTCCAGCTCGGTATCTACGTGCTACGAATGATGGGTAACCAAAACACGCCTGGGGATGGGGGGTACCTTCACGGGTTGCAGGGTGTCAGCATTCCTACTTCGCCAGCGCGGCGAGGAAGCCGAGACTTCCAAGGTATACGTCCGATGGTCACGTCAATCAACAGCCTTCAATCAGGTACGGATTAAATCAAACGACTTCTGACGCCCCTGCAAACCCCGTTCCCTCGGGCCGTACGCCGCAGACTTGACCGCTACGGTTAATATTAACGTGAAAGAGCGAGGAGGAATTCTACGACTTAAGAGACGGACACGATACTACATCCATTACGCTGATCGAGAGAGTCTTAAGAGCAGGATCCTAGAGTTGGCATACAGAAGAAGTTTTTCAGAGGAGGGGGATCTATTGAAATGGAAACTGAGGCCCTCTTTCAGTGGTAGCCCTCCTTTTTGGCTCATGGGACAGTCCATTCAGGATTGAGCGATCCAAGGAGAAGACATTTCTATAACGATGGAATCTTCCTTGTCTTCTCTGCGTGGTGCAACTGGCAGGCAACCGTCTACGAAATGCTTCTGAAAAGGGCAAACATGGAAGCCCAGAACCGCTCATTGTCTACCAGGTGTGTGGTAATGACCGGGAGAGCCGGACGAGAGAGACGGGTGACAAAGAAAGGCACATAGTCCGGAGTGATGCGGAAGAGAATCGTGGTGGCTTAATAGATGGGGAAGCTCAGAGAGTGACTCAGTCAATGAGTCAATCAGATTAGTCGGCGATAGATAGATGCGATGTGATGATGACATGACATTGACAAGACTCCACGAAGAAGGAGATGGCATTCAAACATCGAAAGCAACCATCCAATCAAGCAAACAATGATAAATAGGTATCCGCGTTTCTTTCCTTGGCACCCAGCGTGCCATCCAGCTCCAAAAATTCAATGCCCACAAACACGGTCAACTAATCGAGCGCAATCGAATTCAATCCCACCTGGAATGTTGAGCCATCGCAACCAGCACTACCACGGCACACGCGCCAGACGCCCGCGAAGTCTGCGTGGTCAGTAGCAGTTTTGTTTTGTTCTGTTTTTTTTGTGCACGGTCAACTTAACCCACCAGACCACACCACATACAACGCACCACATCAATGTTTGGAGCGTGCTTGCGATCTGCGCCTGTGTGGCAGTGACTGTCTAGGTCTGCTTGCGCCGGCGTCTCCCTGCGTCTGCATCGGCCTTCGCGCTCTTTGAACCGGCCCAGCTTCGGTGTTATGTTGTATTGTGTTGTGTTAGGTGGGTTCTATTGTCTTCAACAGTGTTCCATGTGCATTCTCATTCCGATTCCCGTTTTCTCTTGGGGCCATGTATACGACTATGCCGATAACGATGGAGGGTCCTGAGCATGGCGATGGCGATTGAATGATCGCAGCCTTGCCAGCTGGATGAGATTCAAGGTTCAGGGCGTCCAGCGCCGTACCTTCGTCATCACCGCTGGTGTGGGATCTGTGCATTCAACGTGTATTACTTGTCGTCTATCTGTCGATGTGTTGCATCTCCCATGCTGCATGCAAAACTGCCTCCCCCGTTCGGAATGTGACATCGGCGGGCGGTGGCAGGAGGAGCACCATGATCGACATATCCTTCCCATCCTGTCGACGCCCTTCTGTTTTCTTCTGTTGTGTTGTGTTCTGCTCTGCCTGCGGGTGAAATGGCTATGTATTCGGTGCGAACACAAACAGAAATCTTGCCATTGCCTTGATTTCTAGCTCTAGCTTTGCTTTATTTCGCTTTTCTCTTGGGATTTGTCGGATCTTCAAAACCCTTGGATGGGTTGATTGGCATGGTACGCAGTGTCACTCGGGTGCATACACAGAAAGCAGGTAAGCAAGCTGTACGTCGAAGTCAGCAAAGATCAGTATGCAAGACCAAGAGCAGAAAGGGATGCAGGAACAAAGAATGACAGAAGGAGAGGGAGAGAGCAGCAGTGCGATCGTTGCAGGCTGCACACCGCAGCGCAGTTGGCGCACGTGACACACGTGACACATGTCGCTTTCAAGACACTGCGGTCTCAGCGCAGTCCCCCGCGAAGTCAGATAGACACTTTCATAAAGGCTCCGCCATCGCATTTCGGTCTGCCACCCCTCTCGGCCATTGCGACAGCCTTCAGCTTGCTAACCTAAGCTCATGCTACAGAGTCTCCTAACTCTTGCGCTCCCCATCTTGTCGACCACAGCCGACGACGGTATCCCTCCCTCATACAATCTTCCGCGGAACAAAGTGGAGCAGCCATATGGAGACGACGCATGGCAAGATGTATACTCCAGTGCTTTCTCGGAAGCACCTCGACGAAACGCCGGCCGTAAAACCGTCAGCCCGTCTGCGGAAGCCCGTCTGCACCAAGCGAAAAAGAGAGGATAAGATCACCGACCCGTTGATGCCGGGAGTTTACGTCTTGGACTTGTCAGAAGAGATGCCGCAGAAAAAAGCACGCAGAGATGACGACGATACCAACATGTTGGCAGAGACGTTGGAGAGCCCCGGCTTCGACAACGAACCCTTCACCAATCTCGATACACACAGCGACATTCAAGCCAGCAGTGGCAGCTCGGATTGCGGTGAGAGTTACGAAATTTTCTCTGCGGGCCCTCTCTCAGACACTATTACAACACCAAACTCGCCAGCCTCCTTGGACTTTGACTCTGACAGCACGCTCGTCGACCCTGCCTTGCTAGCCGGCGCAGAAGAGGACCGTTCCCGAGGCTGGGAGACTTCTGATGACGTTGATGAGACAGGATGGGACTTCATGACGGGGGTAGAGACCAGTGCATATGCACCAATGAACGAATTGGACCGCGTGGAAAATGGGGAATAGGTATACGATGGCGAGAGGAGGAGTGGGATCCCTTGAACGACTACGAATTTAACTAACAGCATCAGTGGAGTTGGTGGATAACCCCTCAGCAGCGGCAGCTTTATGTGGGTCATTTGACGATTTTTCATCCTCAACCTTTTCTCTTGCATCGATTGATTTTGTTCGGTCCTTTGGCAAGGCTTCAGACTTCTCGAAGCCCAATTTGAGGCGTCAAAATCGGGCCGGGTGTTCACACCTCCACCCTTTCATGCTTCTATTTCAGGTGGTTGGTGTTGGAGGTGTTCCTCTATCTCTGACGTTCCGTAAGCCCCAGGTTACCAAGCCGCTAGGGCCGGCCAAGTAATAAGGTTTTCACAAGCGCACAAGTAGCGCACAGGTAGCTCCATCAGCTGCGCACCACAGTCAGACCCGCTTTGCGTTAAACATAATCAAGATTTACAGTCTAGTTATGTAACCCCTCTCGGCCTATCTCCACCAGCATGGAAAAGATGAGAATCTCATCCGTCCTCAACAGCACAGGAGACTCGGGTGGACCCGACCAAAACGACGACGCCTCAGCCACGACCACGTCCGTCGACCCGGGTCGACGGCGGCGAAACACCACCGGAAGTCTCAAATACACAAGGGAGCAGGGGTACTTTATCTGGTACCACAGGGTGGATCTGCAAATGGGGTGGCACGAAGTCGTCGACGCATTCAACAACTATTTCGGCCAACAGCGGGACAAGAACGGCCTCCAAACAAAGTTCTACCGGGTTCTGAGCCTCGAAGACGTGGACAGAGTCCGAATCCAAGCAAGAGAGCAGGACATCAAAACCTTGTCGAACCACACACGGCTCAGATTCGCGTGGATGCGGTGATAATAGCCGGGCCTTGCGCCGGGAACGGAAACCGGAAACACCAAAAGACAAAATTGAAAGCAGCCCCCACACCGGGCGAAACACATCTACAAATCACCTCGAACAGTGAGGTCAGCTTCACAGGAGACCAGTCCTGGGATATTGTATACTATTGTAACACTGAGAACTGTAGATACTGTTGATCAAGCTGGCAACGACTAACTGGGTGGTGATCTCGCAACCCTAATACTCGCTCGGTTTTGCAGCACACTTTGCCCTCTGCCCAATCTGTTTGTGCTGACGGAAACATTCATGAGAATGTACTCCCAAGTCGCGTAATGCGCAGGGTCGCCGTCCAATACTGACTAGCTGCGATATTGCTGCTGCCACGAGGGAGTCTCTTGTCCCGCTTCCTCGAGTGGCCAGCGCATCACAAGCCCACGTCAACCGAGATCGTCGGTAACCGATCCAACAGCGAGAAGGCATCAGCTCCGGGCACCTCAGTCGGGGAGAAGAACTCGGATGTAAGAAACGCAGAGGGCTTGTGGAGATTGAAGACATAACAGAGGAGTTGGCTCCGCAGGTTAGGAATGGAAGGCAGGAGATGGTGGAAACGAAGGAACCTTTCCAACCTTTCCAACCTTTCACCATTGTCAAGGCAGATGATGAAGGTCAAACGAAAGGATTTCGAGTCGATGAGGTTGACGAGATTCTGAACGCACAGGAACAGCACGGTCATTTCAAAAATGTTGGGAAGTTGTTAGAGAAACTCGAGCATCTCTGCAAGGAGGCGGACCGGTAAGAGAAAGATCAAAGAAAGGCTCGGAAGGTCAATTGTGGGTGGCGGTGATATTTGCGTTCGTGTGAGTAGAGAGCCCTTCCCATTTTATCAATAGTGAAGACCCGATCGCGAGGCGAGCGGAGCATACCCCATTCATTTTGATTGTGAACGAGTTTCCCTGAACCCAAGGGATGCGAGCATTTGCAGTGATAGCTGCCCTTGCGGCTAAGATGTTGGAATCTTGGTCCTGCCGCGGAAGCTGATGAGCACTCGACAAGGCCATCACCTATTTAAAGATGCCGACACTCAGTAAGAACTGAATGCTGACTGAATGATGATGCTTGCCGGTCGAGAAGAGATTGATATCGTAAGTCCTCTATTTGACCTGACAATAAGGGAGACAGAACAATCACGATTCCAGGGATCATGTCTTTTGATCTTCAATCAACAAATCCAGCATCGGGCAATACTTAAATAATATGCTGAAGAGTGTACGCTATTCCAGGTCCACAAGGGTATACCGTCTTTGTTTGAGGTGTGAAGAGAAAATCAGCTTCACAGCTTCGGATAGTGTGGGAGTTGGCAGATGCAGAGAAGGTTGTACCAGTGTGACCACTCACTGTCTGGGACTGCTGAGGCTCGAAATGTGTGGAACTGGGAATGGGAAGAACATTTCCAGATGCGAAAAGCTCTGAAGTAGGTCAGACTGCCGCCTCTGTGCCGTAAATGCCAACGTCGAAAGTTGCTATGCCCTGAGGCGCCCAGGGTGACTGACAAGAAAAGGAGAGATTTGAATTATCAGAAGAGGTACCGAGGCGGAAACCCAGTCATTCATACACATCAGGTGTGTGAATTACCGCCAAGGCGCTTATAATTATACCTATAAAAGCGGCCTCCCCCGAGCGATAGATTTAGCTAGACAATACATCTATTACACCCTCTTTCACAGGAGGATGACCTTTGCTAGTGGAGCGGAGCCCCCAGGGACAAAATCACTCATTTCAAGACGCAGTGGCTTTGGAGAGGGTTCGGGGACCACGGTCTTCAAACAGCGCGGATGGATGGTCCTGAATCGGTTTGAGGTGCTCATAGATGAAGGCCTCTCCAGTCCTATCTCTTTTTTGTCCCAATAATCCCTCTCGACGTTTCATGTTGCAGCGGCGAGCCTCAGTCCCATGCTCAGGGTCGGAGATGGAAATGGAAATGGAAAATACGCCAGCCTACATCCCGATCTTGAACGGCCTGTGCCCTACCTCATATAACAGAGTTTGCGAGCCAAAGTGAGAGTATCACGCCGGGGAAGGCAGGGAACGAAACTGCCGTAACAAGGATTCCAGGGATGGCTCATGGCAATAAAGGAAGAGGACGAAGTATGAAGGAAGCCGCTGCACTCACCGTGAATACCAGTTCACATGGATGCGCTGCCTATTCATGGATCACTCGACGACGACGAGAGAGACATTGCTGCGCTCTCAAGATATCTTCTTCCTGGGTTGAGAAGCTGGTTCAAGGCCTCTCGACTGGCTTGCACTTTCAATCATGGCCCAAAAGGCAGTGGCATATCTGGCACGGCAAGGGAAGCTGCTTGTTTCCAGTTAGCAAGCTTCGCAGGCTTCTTATACACTTCAGCCGGTTCATGAGCACCGTGACGTGAGTCCTTTGCCGGCTTTCACAGTCCCGTCTCGACCGCTTCTGATTTAAACGATTTGTCCCCGAGCTTCCCGTCGTCTCTGCCTGAAGCTTGTGGGCAAGTGCTGAGGGGAGAGGGTTTTCCACAATGTTCTCCGCAGTCCAATATATTGTGGTAATCTTCGTTCAAAGAACGATTGCAGCAAGCCCGATCCTGGATATTTGGCTCTCGACACATGGCTGCAGAAGGACGTCTGCCACACCTGCCCACTTTCAGACAGAGTCTTTCTGAGATCGCTTTCGTCACAGCGGCGTGCCGGGCAGGGGCAGACCGCGAGACTGCACTCAATTTGCACCAGTGTCCTGCCATCGTGTAGCACACCCAAAAAAAAAAAGAGAAAAAGGGAAAAAAAGAAAGCAAACGTCCCCGGGTGGGATCGAACCACCAATCTTTTGATTAACAGTCAAACGCCTATGAAATGTTAGCCTTGTTAATACTTTATGATCAGTGTTGCTGGAAAACTCACGTTAACCATTGCGCCACGGAGACTGTTTGGCTAATTCTTGATCGCATTTTTGGTATGCAAAAATATAAAGTGGTGTGGGCTCCACATCAGTGCCGAGCTTTCCCTTGGCATCTGGGCGAATTGTCCGCTGCGCAGTTTGGTCCATTCTTGAATCGAAGGCGACAACTCATTTACACAAAGTACGGAGAGAATAGTGGCGCTCTGCCATTCACCCCATACCGTCAGCTATATTTGATGCAACGATTACAGCTCGAGGTAGGACTGGCCGCGTTTCGAGCTCAGCTTGGCTTCAACAATGGCCTGATTATGAAAAGCGACCACCAGTGCCATCAGGGCCGCTAATATGCATCTGCCCAAATTTGGCAGCGCCATGGTATTTTGTCATAATAGCAGATGACTCTCCTCCACATCTCCCGCGAGCGCGATACCCTCCCCCATCTCGATGAACGTCCGGAATTATTCCTTGAAGAGATGGTCGCGTATCTGCAGGAGAAATCTAGAGTGAGCGGCTCAAAATTCAGCGTCAGCTGGACATCATGTTGAGCCCGGTGGTCAATGACGAAGCCTCGCCTTCACACTTGGACTACCGACAGTCCAACGTGGTGTGCCCCCACAAAATTCGGGCAGAGGAGAGGGATATCCTTCTACAAGACGTTGGATGATCTGTTGTGACGGATTGCCAGTGAGTTCGTCTATATTCTCGTGGATATGACGAATGAGAAGGGCGCAGTGAGAAGACGTAATGTACCCTAAAAACTATTGCCCCTCCCTCCGCTCAATTTCTTCTGCTGCAGTACTTCGGCTCCCTCATTATCCCTCGCCGACGGCATGAAAGGCGCTGCAAAACTCCCTGAGGATGAAGTGGATATCATCGGAACCAAAAGGAGCGGAGACGACTGCGTTGGATTGAGGCTGGAACGAAAAACGACTACAACACAATGCGGCTCTACAAAATTGACCGAGAAATTGGAAACAACATATCAAGCTTGCAAATCCTCACCATCCGACTGAGGGCTCAATGCCCAAACATCACTGCTTCAGAAATGGGAGAATCCGAGGGGCTCCGGAGAGAAGTCATCACGCTCCATGGTACAATGGCTGTGCGGTCACGTGCGAAGGCACTTTCAAGGCGACCCCGCACAAGGTTGGGTACCCCACACGAGGTAGCACAGACCTCTACCGCAGAAATCACATCTTGCTTGCCAGAAGCGTCGAGTATCTCCTACGAATGGTTGCGCCACGATAGACCTTGTGTTGCCTGGTTCATGCCAACCCGCGTACCAGAGTCAAAGAATGGATATAATCAGACACCGCAATCGAGATCCGGAGAGAATGGGTGCGATTTTGCGGTGTAACTTTCAAGCCTCCCCGGCCTCTGTGTTGCGGTGGACAGTGGTGGCACTGTGTGGGTGGCAGCTAGCGGCCATCAGCCTCCCCGCTGTGAAAAGGAGTACATTAAGACAGTCAGTATGAACAGAGGCTGTTTGGAACGGTCGCTAGACCTGGGGAAAGAAACAACCGAAGCCACTGCATCCACCAAGGGTCAAGCTAAAGAGATCACCAAGGCCGCTGCCCCAGCGGTTCTGCGGCAGCGGGCCCAGAAGAGACCACTAGACCGACTGACAACGACGACCTGCAGACAGCAACCAAACCAAAGGGAGCAAGAAGAACGGCAAAAAGGCAAGAGAAGAAATCAGCGTAAGGACAAGTCAAAGGCGAAGGACGGGGATAAAGATGCAGAGCTCTAGGAAAAATTGGATGATCAGTTTGATCATGGAGCTGAAGAGAATAGACACGCAATGTATTTTGGAAGGATAGGCAATTACTTCAGGCTCGTCAACCTGCTTGGCTTTTTCCTTGTGTTCTGGTTTCCTGCGTTCTATTTCCCTTGCATATAAGAAGTGTAGATTGCTCTGTATCTCGTGATCAGGATGGTTCTCCTGGCACCTGCCGCCAAGGGCTGGCCTCCTCGTCTTTGTCTATAGTTCCACCTTTCTTCGGCAACCCCTTCCTCTTCTCCAGCGGGTCATCACTCGAGGCAAGGCCTTCGGAAGATGGCGAGTCTCTTGAGGTGGAATGAGTCGCGAGGCACTTGACGCTCCACTCTGAATCTTTCATCTTCGGCGTTTCCTCGAAGAGCTAATTGTTGCTGGCGCGGTCCGCTGTCCCGAGGGAAGAGGGCGTATGAGTTTGTTTGGGTATTTGGCTTCGTAGAGCACATGCAGTCCGCAGAGCGCGCAGAACTCAATGTTCTCCGGGAAAAGTGGCTCGTTCGGAAGTAGAAAGTTCACGGAGAGGGCGAAGGAGTCTGTCATATTGATGACTGCGTGGTACTGCCCTTTCTGTGTCACTACCAGTTGTCCAGGGCCGGCACAGAGTAGATCAAAACCAATTCCCTGACTTTTGAGGGATTGCGGACCGATCAGCAAGTTTTGATGTCGGACAAACTGATCACAATCGCCGCAGGGCCCCAAGGATCTCACAAACTCTTCGAATTTGGCGGTTTCACTTGGCTTGATCAGAATCCAGGCCTTCCAGCCATAGATAGCTAGATTCCAAGACCTGAAGTCCGCATCTTCTTTATGGAAAGCGGTTCCAGACCCTGTCTTCCCCACATGCCAGTAGATGGTGCTAACGCCAGCAACAGGTGCATGCTGCGATAGTTGCTGGCCCGGATGAAGGAGGGTGTCTAGATTTGAGAAAAACGGGTCGGCAGCGAGAGAGGGTCCCACATAGTATTGAATTGGACGTTTAGGAGGGGTATTGGTTAGTTTGTCAATAAATGTCTCGCATTCCGCGAGCGTAGGCTGATCGGCTGTGGGCGACAAGTCTGGCAAACGGAAGCTGCTCGAGGGCCACAATCTTAAGGTTGAGATCCCCGGCGCCTTATGGTCGTCGAATGCCACACCGCGGGCATGTCCTGTGGGAATCATGGCTATCTTTGACTTGTAAGCGGCCAATTCATGATGTATTGGCGGGAAGCCTATGATAGTGATTACGCCGCCGAATTTTGGGTCGGTCGCAAGCCCCATAGCGTTCGCGATAAGATTTTCGCCCATTTGGTTAAGCCATAGCGTAGGGGGGGTTGTCGGCGTCTGATACAATTCTATGGAAGACAGTGGCATCGCGCGGGTGAGATTCGAGTCCGAAGGGAGTTGAGTGCCCTTCTCGTGAGGAGTAGCCTGCATATCCGTGTCGTCGCTACTCGGTAAGGTGATAGTATCTTGTGTATTCGAATTGTCGTTCGCTGAGGAGATGTTTACCGAGGCTGAGTTCGACGAGGGCTGAGCATTCTTCTTTGGCGAGTTCGCAGAGGGTTCGGTGATCTTCCTAGGACGAGCAGGCTGCCCATGAATCGTGTCGCCATCACCCAACAAGCTGTTGATATCCCGTGCATTCAAATTGTTAATCGCTGAAGAGACATCTAGCGTTGGTTGAGTGACATATGTCGGCGTGGTCGAGGCCAATTTCGAAAAGGGTTGAGTCTTCTTCTTTGCAGGGTTCGAAGAGGGTCGGGTTTTCTTCTGGGTATTCTTCTTTACCGAGTTCGGAGAGGGTTTGATTTTCTTCTTTGTCGAATTCGAAGAGGGTGGAGTGTTGTTCTTTGTCGAGTTCAAAGAGGGTTGAGTGTTGTTCTTAGGACGAGCAGGCTGTACATGAATCGTGTCGCCGTCATCCAATAAGCGATTGGTATCTTGTGCATTCAAATTGTCAGCCACTGAGAGTACATTTGGCATTGGTTGAATTTGGCCGCTCTGCAGGGCGGCGAAATCGCTGTGGGAGTCGCAGAACTGGTTCATCTTCTCCTCAATAATGATGACCTGACTCGGAAGGAGCTTAGTAATTAGCCTGGAAAGAATCTCTCGTGTGTTGATACGACGAGAGATTGATTGAATGCTCTCATGTTGATTTGTCGTTGAGGGGGAGACAAACGCGGCGGAGACACAAACGTCATGGCTTTTCCCCATGGGGCTTGGTGTGTAGTGTGAAGCCAAGGCTGCTAGCTCCTCTTGGCATGACTTAGCATTGGTGTACTTGTTACTGTCAGTAGCAACACACGATAGTATTATATTACCAAAGGTTCCCCAAAAGGTTTCCTTCATAGCGAACCACGGTAGTTTCGTATGACCAAGGGTTCCTCAAAAGCTCTCCTCATAGCTCTGGAGATCTCTTTACTGCCTCGGCCACTTATTTTCCAAGCTGACTTGGCACGGCAAGTAACACTCGAAATAGTTGCGTGCTCACAACACCAAAGTCGGCTTCTGTTACAACATAGTTAACAGTACGGAGCGGATGATAAGCATGACATCTGCAGCGCTGATCGTCTACATCTAATTGACGCCCGACTTGCTCAGTGCACATCTGAATACCAAATCGAAGTCACAAAGTGATGGCCGACACTCCCACCACATATTTCCAAAGCCAGAACCCCATGACCAGGCCCAGACCCATTGCATTTGGAGACGAAAGAAACGGGAGAACTTGGTTTCTGTCCGCTGAGAGCTTCGTGGCTACTTTCACCGTAGGCATTATCTCGCTTCGCCGCCAGTGGCGCCTCTCGTCTGGTTCGGCCGCAGCCAAGTTCACCGCTTGGCTCTTGGCTCTTGCCCCTTGTTTCGTGTCTCCCGCCTCTTGTTCTTCTCAATATCAAACAGGGTACATTGGACATCGCGGATGCGGGATAGGACAAAGACTACAGAGGGCGGATGTGCAGGTGTCGGCAAAGCCGACCTTATCTCCGTGTTGCTGCCACTCCTTGCTGCATTCAGGCAGACCAAGTGTGATGACGATCTGTGCGCCAACAATTGGCCAGTGGCTGCAGACCTGCTCGACCGTGCTGGCCGCTCCAGCTTCTTCTCAAAACCAATGGTTTCATGTGCAAGTTTTGCGGTCTCGAGTATGTAGCCTGAACCCAAAAGAAGGGGGCCGGGGAGGAACAACGGAATGCTCTTGGCGCAGATCTGCAACCAGTCAGCTAGTGAAAGCATCAATATATCAAAATGAATACAACAACCGAACTGAGTTTGGCCTGCGCGTTTGCTACTTGGCCCGTGTGGTGCGGGACCAGAAGTACAGAGGGCAAAGGCGCGTGGCAAAAGCTGTTTCTGCTTCAGCAGTGGTCAACGAACTACCTGACTGGAAGACATGTCGACCCATTGTCGTTGTTCTTGCTGTTGTCGCTCACCAACCAACTCAGTGCAGACCCCAGAGGCACCGAAGATATCGCGTTCGAGGTCTGCGACCTTGTCACTCACCAAGACTGGGATTCCAATTTGGGTGGCTGCATAATATCCCTGGCTTCTGGAAGATGAATAGGCGGTAGCATCTGCAAGGGGAGAGAGTTTGTTGTTGTGACATGTCATCCTTGTTAATGGCACTAGTGCAGCTTCTGGGCTGCGTTTCTGGAAAGAGCACGTGCTTCTTGGCGACTCTTCGCTGAGTCTCAGCTCTTTTGTGCTATCAGTTCCTTGGTCTTGGCATAATATTTCGAGGGAATACGTTGCTCAATTTCCCCCGAGGCATCAACAGCCTGGCCCAATTTCCACCAAGCTGTTAACAGCCCCGAGCTCGTGTTGAACTCGGCCACTCATCGAACCTCGCTATTCCCCCGATCAAGAACCACACTGGACTCGACCACTTGTTGAGCGGCTCCAAGAGCCCACTAGCCCGCCTGCCACTCGCCAACACGCCCCTGACACGCCCCTCTAATACAACGCAGATCAAAAACATCCTGGGGGCGTGTGAAGGTCTCATATGCACAAGGTACCGACACACTGATTGGCACATCCTCTACTCCTCGGTGCCACTCGCTGCCCCTCCAATATCACAAGATCCCTGGGTCGCTTCGAATCTACCAAGAGCTGCGATTTTTGCATTCTTGACAGTAGGGATAAAAAGGCAGCATAATCTTCCCTCCACTTCGTCTTCCTCTTCAATCCTTCAATTGCAATCGCTGAATCATTTACCCTGTCAAGCTCAGTTGGCGCTCTCTCCTCTCACATCGACGCCATCGCTACGGCAAACACCGCCCTTGACCACATTCTAGAGCGATATCGTCTCTGCAACACCACCTTATCCAGTCTCGCCCCTGTTCATCCCTTGCCATAGTCTCGATCTCTAGAAAAGCCTATGTATTCAAGGTCTCCAATTCTTGGATCTCAAGCTTCACGAAACTCTACAATCTTGCGGAAAGGATGTGGATGATTATAAACTTGAGTACGTGTCGCTATACTCCAACTATATAGGGCCTGTATATCGCTGCGTCCTTCATTGCAACCACGTATGGTAGCCTTGGTTGGCCCGTTTACGAAAATCCTTCCCAACGGGCACCTCGATAACATGTGTCACGGAGGCCCATCGAAATGAGAAAAGTCGAGCTTAGGAAAAGCTTTTAATCCCGTGGCGACGATGCCAATCAAAGTTTGGGAAGTGGTCAAGCAAAACCCCCTACAACTACAGAAATTGGCACTCCGGAGGAAGCTAAAACAGCCTTGTGCTGCGCCGACGTTATCAACCAAATATCTACTCAACTGGCCATGAGTGATATTCGCGACATGGGCCGAGTCTTGACAGCAACACAGGACCAATGGCTCCATAAGTGACCGACAGCGACGCGAAGTTCGAGAAGGAGAAATTGCGACTCGAAGACAGAAACGTTCAGGCCGTTTCAAGTGGCACGAACGGATCGAGATCTATGTACTCTACGCGGCGCAGCAAGATCTCTTCCGACCACTACTTGTTTAACCCAGGCTTGGACGGATGGTAACTATGCTGTGCTCAAAATTGGCGAACGGGGACGCATAGCTTTGTTCTTCCAGAGTGAGGTCCATGGCTGTTTTCCCTTTCAGTGTCCGAAGGAGGTGGGCTACTGAGGTGGACTACAATCTTCAGACACTGAAAGAGAAAATAGCCGCTGATCTCACTCTGGGAGAACAAAGAAGCTATGCATCCAAGTTCACCAATTTTGACCACAGCGTAGTTACCGTCTGTTCAACCCTGCCCTGCGATGGGAGGCACCTTCACGCGGTTCAGGGTGTCAGTACTCCTGTGTCGCCATCACAGTGGGGAAGCCGAGACCTCCCAGCTCCAGCCATTTGGCTGCTGCATATTCAAATCCTCGGTCCACGGTCGATCGTTTCACGACACGCTCGACCCGCTCAGGTATAGATTTCTTCTAACCATAGTTTACATAACTTGGAATGAACAGATCTCTTTCGGCATTCGCTCTGTAGTGTTCTTTCTCCGTCTTGCCGGTGTGTGTCCGTCTTGTTCCTCTGCCCTAACAGAATGGTTCTAGTTGTCTGTTTACGACGATGCGAGGCGCAGGTAGGTACTAAAAAGCAGGCAAGGAGTCGGGCAAGGAGGCAGACAGGTCGATACACATCACCCCTAATCAGTGATTGAATCAATGTGATTGCGGCCGTCAGTACACTATGCATGCGAGAAAGGCGGTGTGCACAGCTTCCACCTGCGCCAAGATCCGCTAAACCCAAAGCAAGGGGGCTGAACACAAACAAAAAAGCAACTTCCTCCCCTTTCTCTTCTTTGCTTCTCATCCATCCTACTCGTCATCAATCTATGCATCCAAGTTGCCAAACTTGAGCACAGCATAGTTACCATCTGTCTTTGCTCCCAAGGGCCCAGAACCGGAGTTATATCGATACAACTCTGCTGATTACCCTCGCCGTTCCTTCTCTCCCACGCTTCCAACAATGTTCTGGTTAACAAAGCCTAGACTCCGCACACTGCTGAGAGGCCAGGTGACAATTACTCGAAGCGTCTAGGAGGCTCTTTGCCAAAGAGCGATGCCATTTGATATTCACCACCCAAGAGAATTGATGTCGACGGGTGAACGGCAATTTCCCCTTTCTCAACCCCGGGCCAAAAGTGTCGGTTACGAAAGATGACAGGCTGCCTCATTGCAGAAATCTCTTCGGTGGCTCGATAGTCGGTTTGCAGCCCACCCAAACCAAGAAATCTGTCACCCGACCTCGCCTCACTCCGAATATCTGAGAGATTTCCGGAGACCAGCGGACCAGTACAGCTTCTTGCCACTTGACATAGCTGACGGGCCTCGTTCCGCAACGTCGAGGCCCTCGTCAGTCACAGAACTGGCCTGATTCTGGCTTTTCTAAAATGGAATTGGTCCGCCATGGGTTTCCTACAGACAAACCTACCCTTGGAGATTTGGACTCCAGAGTAATCAAACGAGAGGATACCTCGCGCGTTCACAGGATCTCCTGTCATTTCAACGATGACGACAACAGCCGCGCATCCCAAGGAATGACAGACTGCCTGCGTTCAATTCTACGGACAACCAAAGTGTGCACTCTTGGTGGAATGTAATATGTTACTCTATCAACGATTTTGGAAGCCGAATAACAGAAATCCTTAACAGCGTGGCATTTTACATTCTACCGAAAGAACTATTCCAGCAATGAATCCGGAATCGTTGCGCCAAGTCACTCGCTGACAAGATGTTGCTTCGATAATCCAAGGACAACCGACAACCGACAACCGACAACCGACAACCGACAACCGACATCCTCACCATCATCGATATCAATATATATATATATATATTTGGTTGGCCCGGCAATGAGTGTGACACCAACCTAGCTGGTTACTCTACCAGCGTCACCGCTGTCGACAATTTAGCGGATATGCCATTGTTGTCGGCTGCCGGGATTTCCCATAAGAATGGCAGAATTTCTTCGGAGAAGTGAAGGCCCTTGCGTCGTTCTTCCTGTTGGAGACACGATGCTCTCTCTCTCGGAAAGGGCTGGCTCGATTTAGCCTTATCTGAAGACTTTGCCTGGGACTTGCCGAAAGAAGGCCCAAGGCTTTCCCAAAAGGCATTGGAAATCGGGCAGCTAGGCTCCCCACGGCAGACTCTTGCCAAAATGGCGCGGTGAACTCGCCTCGAGTGAACACCGTACGGTCGCGCAAAACTTGGGAGATCTAGTGCCGTTGAAAATCGAGCCGCTAGGCTCCCCGCGGTCGAGTCTCCCGAAAATGGCGCGGTGGACTCGATTCGAGGGAATACCGTACGAGTCGGTAAAAACTGGGGGGCCTACAGCCCTTGAAAATCGAGCCGCTAGGCTCAGCACGTCCACATCTGCCAATGTTGGCGGGGTGGAGTCGCTTCGAGGGAATACCGTACGGTCGATAAAAATTGGGACTGGGCCTACAGCGATTAAGAGTCGGGTCGCTAGGCTCAGCACGTCCACATCTGCCAATAATGGTGGGTGTTCAATGACAGTGTTTTTGCTATGGGCTCCACCTCAGCAGTTGACCGAGCTGAGACGAGTGATGGACACCGTGGACGCTTCAGCGAAGGCAATAAGGCTCCGAAACCCGAACCAAGCCCATACGGGTTTTGGTTCCTGCGGCAAAGTGGTCTCCTAAACGTCCTGGACTTTGCAAATGTCTTCAACAGTTGCACTTTCCACCCGAGCCTGCCGTTAGCTGGGATCATTTGGTACACTGGGATATTCATATTACGTCCGCCTTTACCACTTCAACTGGGGGATTTTCAAAAATTTTTCCACGGGCCGGACCTATGCTTTCACGATCACCTCTTTCCTCATCTTATCGATCGAAGGCTGCATCTTGTTTTGATGTTGTCCCCGCGAACGGGTCGAGAGTCGTTGTGTCTGGATAAGGACTCCTAAGTTTATTATATATATATATCTATGCAGATGGGTTAAGACGTCTACCGCTCAACCTCACTACGGCCCTGGCTTTTTTCTTGAAATAAGCGGAAGGAGAGAGGTCTTGTCACTTGCAAAGATACTCCAACACACAGCGTACTGCAGGAAGAGTTGAGACAGTCGTTGACCGTTCTTGACCTCTCAGGCGATCCAACCCTCCAAACTAGGACGAATGGATCGCAAGGGACAAGGCCTTTGAGTGCTCTAGTTCAAAATGGAAAGCGGAAGGGAGATAAATCCTCTAATCGAGACTCCAACCATCTACACTGCGACGAACGGACCGCAAGAGACAAGATCCTTGAGTGTTCCAGTTCAAAACGGGCAGCGGAGGAGAGGCACTCCTATTATCGAGGCTCCAGATCGGTGTGATGGTGGAAAGGAAACGCTCTGCCGCACGCACAGCCGTTTGTCTTAACAGAAGGGAGACGTGTTAAGCTTATACGCTGACTCAGACCAAACTCAGCTTGGCTCTTTTCGCGTTTCCCCGGGGACGAGGGGAGGAAAGGAAGTCTGAACAGCTAAAGGCAAAAGAGTTGAAACAGTCAAAAAGAAGAAAAAAAGGGAGCGTAAACGGCTAAAAGAAAGAGATTCCGAACGACTGAGGGGTAAAAATATCGAACAGTTGAAGGAGAGGAAGTTTAAACGGGTAAAGAAAAGGAAGGTCGAGCCCTTGAACGAAAGTGAGCTCAGCTGGTGTATGGTTTGAGCCACTTTGCCAAGAGAAACCTTGTGTCCGCGAGGAAGAGAGGCATGGTCAGCTCACAGAGTGCACACACTAAAGGGAGATTCACGTTCCAATCTTGGAGACCTTGGAGAGAGCACGGTGATGGTGGCCAAACAACGCCCCCTTTCTCTTTCAAATGAGGTGGGCCAAAGTTCTCTAATGCGCGATGCCAACTTCCATCCTAGTAGACATTCGAGAAGGCGGAGCAGAAAGAAATCTCTCAGTTCGTTCCAATTCAATCTCTAGCCATGCGGACGTCTGTTTTGGGTCGAGATACCGATACCGATACCGCACGCAGGAAGGGAGAGGTCGACAGTAGCCAGCTGCTGCAGTCGGTGCAGAAATTGCCTGAGCGCTCGGACAACAGACACGATCTTTCGCTCCAACTGTCATGTCTAGTCCACCGAGGTTTGAGGCGGAATCCGAAGGACCCTGCTTTCGGACCTTCGGAATTACGTCTAAACTGCAGACTCTCAGAATCACAGCAAAAGGCGCTCTCTCACAATAACTGTCGAGATATTTTGGGTAAACATTTAGCTGTGAAGAGGGGGGGGGGAGGCTTCAGTGTAAAGGCGCCCAAGTCCCAGGGAAACATTGTGGTCGACACAAAGCATGTATTATACCAATATACCCAGTATCAAATACTCCTTTTGACGAGTCTGCTCGCTATCAACAGTCCCAACCGGGCTGTGTCGACCTTCCTTCTGCTTGCGTGTATGTGTATCTCATCTTGATCAGGTAGTCTCCAGTCCCAGGCCTTCTCTTGATAATCATCAGCCTAATCCGTGTCCACTCATCATGACCAAGCGGCACCCGTTTGCCATAACCATATTGCTTGTTCTCCGGCTTCTTTCTCCTACTAGCAGCGGTGTCGAGAGAGGGTGCGGAGGAGCCAGGATCGGAGTGAGGCAGGACGGGGGGGGGGGGGGGGTTCAGTCTTCGCGATAAGAGAGCTTCCGCATCTCCGCCAATCTCGCCTGCGCCGCATCCAGCGCATTCCGCAGCTGGAGAATCTCGACCTGTCGCACAACCACAAGTTAGCACATGAATCCCGCAGAGGCAGCGCCGCAAAGGGGGAAGACGACAAACACATACCTGCTGCTCCATTTCTCTGACCTTGAATTCGTGTCCGCTCAACCTGGAATAGTCCATGGATTCTCCTTCATCCTTCGCCTTCTGCTTGATAATATCCTGCACCTGCCTGACCAATGCACGACAGGCCGCTCCCACAGCCCTGCTGGCCTGTTCCAAGTGGTCCTGCGTCTTGGACATGAAACTCGCCTTGACCCGGGATGCGGCAACTAGTTGTGCTGTCGAGGCAGCGACATCATTCGACGCCACGATCAACTGCTCGGGGGAGTTCCGGCCGGAGATGACGCCGTCGGCGGTTTCAATGAGGGTGTTTGTCGATGTGGCAACGGCCTTGGCAGCGGAAATCAATCCCTCCGTCCATCGGTTGTTCTTCTTGTAGAACGCGGTGCGAGACGAGGATCCTCTTCCTTCACGCACAATCTCGTTCTGCGATTCCGTGGCAGCCTTGATCAGTTGTGCAATGGCATTGGTGACGGTCATGGCGGCTTCCAAGATTGAGTCGTTGATCTTCAACTCGTACGTCGAATAACCCTCGCGAGGCTTGCTCTTCAACTTGGCGAGCCGTTGTGCGGCGGCATCGATTGCGTTGGCGGCCTTGGTCAACTCCGAGTCCACCAGGTCACCCAAGTCACCGGTAGTCTTGAGCTTGCTGCCCTTTGGTGCAAAGGCATCGGCGAGTTTGGACAGCTTTTGCAGTTTCATGAGCACGTCGTGGTTGCTGTTGATCACCACATCGGTTTTCTGCACGGGTTCAAGTCCTTCGAGGCGGAACGACTGGAGGTTCCGGAAGAACTGAACCGTGGAAATGGCTGACTGCCGAGCTGAGTCGATCAATTGGTCGGCTTTCTTCTCCTCGGTTGCGAGGCGGGTCAGGCCCTTGGTGTTGGACAGAACATCGGCAATGGACGCGGCAAAAATGGAGACGGTCTTGATGATGTCGGCGTGTGGGCTGTTGGGTCCATCCGCGACAAAGTTATTGAAGGCGGTGGAGAATTCGGTCGCACTGGCCGAGGCCTTTTCGATCTGGGACAAGACGTAAGGCGCCGTTGCGTTTTGATTTCCGGCTTGCATGGGAGAGTCGAGTTCGTACATAGCGTCATCCACTCTTTGCACGCCGCTCTGGAGGACGGAGTCGATAATGTCGTTGATCTTGTCGACGGTCGTCTTGATCACTTCGTCGATGGCGCCATCCAGCGCACCGTCTGATTCGCCGTGTCCCAGCTTGAGTTCTTCGAGCTCCTCCAACGCCTGTTCCATCCCCGATTTGTAAATCTCGATCTCGTCATCCTTCTCGCGGAGAGCGGCTTCCTGGTCGTAGTTGCGTTCGCCCTGCTTGGCGCGGATCTCCTCAAGCTGTCTTGTCTTGGCGCGGACGGCTTCTTCAAGATCCGCCATTTCACGATTGTATTTGGCCAGCATGGACGACAGTTCAGATCCTTTGGACCTCTCGGCGTCCTCGGCCCTCTCCAGTGCAAGCCTCAGTTCGCGCTTCAATTTTTCAACTTCTTCACGGTTGGAACCTTGGGCGCGGTCCTTTTCGTGCAAGGCGCGGTCGCGTTCGCGGATCATGTCGGCCAGTTCGAGATTCTTGGTCTTCATCTCACGTTCGAGGCGTTCTCGGCGGTCAATGGCTTCTTGGGCTGATGCCGCTTTCAGCTTCAGGGACTTTGTGGTTTGAAGAAGATCGAGATGCTCTTGTCGGAGTTGGGAATACAATTTCGCCAACGCCTCGTACTTGGATCGCCACGTGTTGACCTGCTCCTGCAGCGCAGCAATCTGGTCGTCCTTAGATTGAGACTGCATCTGGAAGTTGGCATTGAGCTGTTGCAGCTGTTCCTCGAGGGCCTTCATGCGTTGGTCGTACTGTTGAAGCATCAACTGATCCCGCTCGTACTGTGCCCGGGCGTTGAGGTTCTCCCGCTCCAGCTCAGCCAGACGACCTTGTGTCTGTGCAGCGTATTGATCTCGAAGAAGCTGTTCTTGGGCAAGACGTTGTTGCTCCGCCTGCAGTCTCTGTTGCTCTTCAAACTGGCGCTGCGCTTCTTGCTGCGCCAGCATTTGTTGCCTCTGCTGCTCTTCCCATTGTTGTTGCAGCCGTCGTTGCTCCGCTTCATACTCTTCTTGTTGTCTCTGCGCTTCTCTTGTCCAAAAGTCCTCGATATCCTTTTGCGTGTCCGGGGTCCCATTCTTCGCCACCGGAGTAGGAGGTTTCTCGATTTCTTTAGCCGGTCGCCTGGGGAGGGCGGGCTTTTCTTCGTCGTCGGCAAGGAGATTGGGAGGGTCTTGAGGGAGTTTGGGGACGGTGATGAGGGATGTGAGATATCGCAGGTTGGAGCATTCGTAGTAGAACTTGACAAGACGATAATGTTGGCCGTCGTATCGAGTGCGGAGAGGCTCCAGTGCGTCATCATCGCCCGTGGTCGTGTGCATCGCCCGGAGCATACTGGTGATGAACTTGTAAATGCCATAGCTTTCTTGAACCAGTGGCACCAGGGCTGCAATGCGGCACTCGTTGTTGGAGCCGCCACGAAAGTGGGAGAAGATCAGCTTCTGGAAAGTGTCAATTTGATCCTGCAAGGTCATCAAGTCGGAGATGGTCTCATAGCCCTCGTTCGGATCGTTTATCGACTTGAGGCTGATGTACTCTTCATACTCAAATAACCCGTTGAACTCAGGGTGGTTGCGGTGGAAGCCCAGTTTGGCCAGGAGAAAGAAGACATATTCTCGGATCAGGGGACCATATCCTCGCAGTCCTTCTCCAGTCACGCCTCTAGCGAGACTCTCGATCCAGTTGATATTCTGTTGCGCCTCTTTGACAGCCACCGGGTGGCCCTCCTGCAGGACTTTGTGGATTGTGATCAGCGCTTTGAAGGTCTGGACCTCGTCGGCCATAACGGGCCTGCCTCATCGTTAGCATCCGACCGGTTACATCGACCAAAGAGGAGCTTGGAAACATACTGGACCTTCATCCCAGCCCAGAAGGACAAGGAGGATCGGTGATCCCATGTGTATACTATGCATGATCGAACATGTTTCCTCTTGGGTGCCGTCTCTTCAATGTTCGTTGCCTTACGGATGTTGATGGCGAGGTCCGATTCGGTTTTGGCCATGTCGATATTACGACCCGTGCCGGTTGCGAGCGCGGGATAGGCCATGTGGGCAGAGTGATCGTCGACGACTTGAGTCTTGCCGAAGCCGTCGTAGATTGCGCCTGCGCCTGAGCGCCGTCTCCCGGGCGCGTCGTAGGTTGGAGGCACGAAGAACGCCAGTCTGCCTGCTTTGGAAGGACGCCAGGGAAAGATGGAAGAAACGATACGGTGGGAAGATCAATGGGCCTGTCGTATCACATCGCCGTTAGCTAGGCAGACGAATTTCTAGTAGGAGATGCTATTGCTTACAGTGTACGTGGTACGTCGGCGCAGTTCACGATGTTGCCTTCCGGCATGCGCGGCAACTCCCAACAGCTAGTGTATTTGTAGCATCGGCGCCTTGGCTGTAACACGTGACAGACTCTTCCCCAGGACTCGCCTGCGCCTGTGGACAGGTCAGAGCACGTGACGTAAAGAGTTGCGGACATCAGCTCTTGTCCGCCAGTTTCGAGCCTCCTTGCGCGTTATCTCTGTCGCGCTGATCTCTTGAGGCTGAGCGACCCCATGTCACTCTGAATTGGGATCAGTCCGACCGGCGGGCAAGCCGAGCGAGACGAAGAGAGAGACAGCTCTACCTCCTTGCCTCCCTGCCTCCCTACCTCCCTACTGGGTACCTGCCTCCGAGACTCCTTGCAGCCGCGCTCGGGCCATTCTGCCTCGATGCGGGCCCTACAAACACCTCGTTGCTGCACCCCTCACTTGACTTGGGCTATTCCCGCGCCGTAACAGCAAGCTATGGCTGTGACTGTTGCGCTGGTCGTTACAGACAATAGACATAACAAATCAAAGGTCTGTTCAAGACGCCACCTCTGCATGGCGCAGTCAATATTTCAGTGCAGGCAGATCAAGAGGGGCCGATACACAAGAACTGGAGGGAATCCGCCCTTCGCAAGAGGCTGTTGTCGCTGGCGTTCGCGAACCCGCGATCAAGGGATTCTAGAGCCTCACGAGCTCCAAGGTCTATAACATCCCTCATTCCAGGTGAAGACGAGAATGGATGTCGCAGTTTCTGTTTGCATCCTCTTTACCAGTTGCCCTTGCCTCTTTCTCTGCCTCTTTCTCTGTCTCTTTCTCTGCCCCGTTCTCAGCCTCTACCTTCAACCTCTTTTTTTGTTCTCCATCACCTTTCTCACTTTCTCCCTCCACCACCATCATTTTCTCGCTTTCCCCGTCCACCAGCTCTCTCTCCTCTCTTCCTCCGGCATCCCTCACGCCTTCCCATGGTCACAGATTCAACATGTGCGGAGAGCTGATTCCGAGAGCTCTGAGCCCTCTCCTTCCACCGGCTCCATTTGTTGAACCCGCAGTCTTGCAGCTTCGTGACGATGACTCTGTTCCACAGCATGTCACCCAGGACGACTTTACCGTCGTCAATTCCTCCGATGATGACGTTAACTCGTATGATGGGTCTGATGAAGCCGTCCGTGAAGCCTTCGATGACGACTGCGATGAAGACTCCAGATCTGCCCAGTTTGTGGACAACGGTTCGGTCTCCTCGTCTGTTTTTGATGAGCACTCTCCTTCCGGGATCGCCCTTCAGCCTCTGCGCAGGGAAAGATGTCGCAAATTTGATGGCAGCATCGACGACGATGCCAACAAAGAAGTTATCTCGCCCGCCACCCACGACACCGCCCCCAATGATGTTGGCAATAACGGCTCTACATCTTCAGCCTGCAGCAATGACGTTCTTTCCGAAGCTCAGAAGTTTGACTATGCCCTTTGTCAAATTACCGATCATATTCTCCGTGACAAAAAAACTGTCGAAGTTTGATTTCGACAGGATCACTGACGGTTTGAGTTTTGTACAACAGTGTGAACTCGAAGACTGGAGGGCTTGCCTCGATCCAACAACGCCGAAGGAGTGGAAGATATGGCTATTTCCAAATTGTTCTGGCCCGCGAATGGGTGATGTCAAGATGTGTGTCACTACCTCGTGCCGTCTGCTGGCGCGATGTGAGAGCACCCGTATACAGTTCTTTCCACAGTATGGGGTTCAATGCAATAGGCACAGGTGCAGAGAGGGCGAGTCAGCCCAGGACAAGAATGATCTCTCATGGTGCAATGGCCTGAATGTACTGGCGACCCGTTGGGAGGACTTTGTTGCAGGCTCCTCTCTCGTGCCGCCGGTAACATCGCGCGCGGACGGACCATTATGTGGGCATTGAAAGGACAATGTGAAGAACATCGGGCAGAGGAGTCGGATGACGACGATGAAACCAAAGTGGGGAGGCTTCAGGAGATGTTGTTGAAGCAAGCCGGCTTGAAAAGGGTGGGGGGAGGAGCTGACGCCGTTGTTAATGAAGTGGTCTGTTAATGGTGACTTCAGCCATGTCAGGCAAGATGAGATTGATAGCTCCATTGCTCACTCGAAAACTCCAATAAACCCCCTCGAGATGACAGCCCTCTTGGCAAGGCGATATCATATCGTATTCACGGCGCACATTCTATCATCTGCCGCGTTTTGTCATCCGTCTTTCTTTGCTGCTGGCGTTGCTGCTGCTTGCGCGACTTTCCAAAAAAGCATATAAAAGATAGGAAGGGTTAAACAACAAAGAAGGGTATTTTTGGAGGTTAAGGAAGACAAAAGGAAGAACACATCACCTGCACTGGAACGAATCTTGTCTCAGTTTTTGTCGTGCTGTCTTCTCCTCATCTCTTATCATCGTCAATGAAATGGGGAGGGGGAGCTAGAGGTGCTTTTGTGAATGACCACTGCTCCTGCTTGGGTGCAACGTGCATGGAACCGGAGGAAACCAGGATTATAACTGCTGGGACGCAATGTGTGTATGGAACAGGATGGGAAAAGAGGAATGTTCTCTTGTTCAGTGGACTATTATTGCTCCTAGGCAATGACCATGTCTAGAGGCTCCTTGCTTGACTTAGCCGTCTATGTAGCACCTGTCCCTCACACAGATACAAAAATGTCATGTAATGCCACCTCCATAGGGCGGACCCCTCTATCTGCTGTATCCCGTTGTAGTCCGAGCAAGTGAGGTGCGGGTTTCTTTGTCAGCAGCACAGCAACGACCGACAGCGGCGATCGACTGCTGACATAGGAACATACTGACATAAATAGCAGACGACACAGATGTTTACCGACATGGATGCACGCAAATACAAGAACACACACCAACACAAACTGACACAGACAACTATTGACAACGACAACGGAGACGGACACTACTGGCGAAGAAGAAACTGACAACTGCCGACATAGCAAGGTACAAGCACACGATAGAAAACATGGCAGCAGACATCGCTGCAGGCTAAGGTATGGCGAAGACAAAGAATGAAAGAGCACCGAGTAACTCTCAGAAGAAAGGGAGCCAACCGGTCAACGTGCCGAGGTTGGGTGCGTTGTCTTGCTCCTGCATTGTGGGCTGCGAATCAGCCAGCTGTCATCTGACCGTAACTCTCGACGAGAAAGGCCAACTGCTTTCGAGAGATGAGCTGACATGGAAAGCACACTGCGAACAACAGAGGTCATGAAGCCTTCGATATAGCTGCGGTGGTTGAGCAGATCACGTGACATGAAGCCCTCGTACCTCGTATCAGTGCGGGGTTTGAACGGTGACGCACTGGGCAGAGAAAGTCAATGACTTGTGGACTTTAAAGCTCCACGCAACAACACCAAAGCAGCCTCAAATACAGCTCGAGGGAGAGAAAGAGTGCAGGACCACTGTCAGCGAGCAATGCACTGTGGATAGCACTGCAGGCAGCATCACGGACGGCAGCACGGACGGAACAGCGAACCGGATGACGCATGCAACCATGGGAATGAGCATGGACAAGGACGCGAACGCAACCATGAGAATCAGCATGGGCAAGCACGCGGACAGGACGACGGGAGAGATCAACGACAACCTGACCGAGCTCGCGGTCCTCGCACTCCAAAGCCTCAATGACGCTTCGAGCTCGAACACTGATGCAGTTGGGACGGGGAGTGCGGAAACTACCACGTACAGCACTTGTCAAGAATTCCTGAACAGGGCCTGCGTTGACCAAGAGCAGTGGTGAAAACATTCCCCGGCCGATCCTTGTGCCAAGTGACAGCGAAGAGAATCACGGTGCGAACCGCCGTGACAATCACAACGAGAATAACGACCCCAAATCCCACCACGAGCCCACCGGAGAAACCACAGGAGAAACCGCAAACAAGAGCAATGGGCAATGTTACACCATCACTACGGAGGGGGGACAAGAACGGTTGATCATTGTGCTGAGTGATAGCGAGGAAGGTGATGGTGAGAACCGCAATGACAATGACAACGAGAATGACAACCCTGACAATGGTGACGAGGCTGCCAGAGACACGCCTCGCGAACCTGCCGATACGAGCGATGGGCGGCAAAGCGACGCCGTTATCGGCGGCTGCGGGAGAGTTGGGGGGGCCATGAGGGAGCAGGCCACGATGACGGCATGCCAGCTGACCCTGGAGTTCAAGGCGCTGGAGGACGAAGTTGGAATAGACATCATAACACGCCGGAGGGAGAGGGAAAGACAGGAGGACGCAGCAGAGGACGAGCAGGAACGGAGGAGGTCGTCGGAAGAACAGACCAGACTATCCCGATACTTCCAGCGGAATCGGCGGCCGCTGGAGCAGCGATGCCCTGCGCCTGACTATAGATATGGGATAGGAGGGGAGTTGGCAGGTTTGTTGGTTGGTTGGTTTCCTGGGTTGAACAGGGGGGCAACCAAAAAAAACCACCGCAGGAGGTGGCCATGGTTTGCAAACATAACAATATATTGCGTTCTCATCAAAGATTCTTGCTCTCCGTTGCCTGTGATGATAGACCCATGCAGACTGCAGCCTTTGTTTGACTTGGTCATTGCACCAACAACCTCAACCTTGGGCCGTGAGTTTGTACAGTGGTAGCAATGGTTGAACTTCTTCCTCTTCTGCTTCGCCCCTCCGCATCGTCAACACTTGTTAGTTCTTGGCCATTGAGCGAGCGTGATAAATCGCGACCGCAAGGTGGATATTCATTTGAATCATTTCGTGCCACCAAATCCCGGCTCAAGAGAAAGAAATGCCTTGATGGACGAATACATGTTAACCCAGCACAAGTCTTGGCGGGTGACAGTGGGGAGGGGGTATGTTGTACTGTGGTGTAATGACAACGTAGTGTATCGTAATGTAATGACAATACTGGTGTGTTGGTATCGTATCACTCACCTCCATCGCACAAGACGCTCTGCCCTGTGATGTTCCTCGCCTTGGGACTGACCAGGAAACTGACGAGGTTCGCGATGTCCTGGGGTGTCTGGCCACGTTGGAGCGGAGTTACTTAGCACGCATCAACCCGAAGAAGAAGAAACACAGGCCGGTCACTGGGCAGTCGTGGGTGGGGTGTGCTCAAGAGTCCGGACAGCCGGGCTTGGGCTTGGGCTTGGGCTTGAGCTTACCTGGGCGCGCTTGAGAGCGGCTCGAGACTCGACGGATCTCTGAAAGGCCACGCCTTTCTCAAGGCCTTCGCGCTCCGCGATGCTGGCATCGATTTGCTGCCACATCTGACGCATGGGGTCAGCAAGAGCTGCAAGAGCTGCAGGAGAGACAAAATGAGCCAGTTTGAGGGGAGGGGGTTTCACATCCGTGTTAACAGGCCCAGGGCAGTATGCTGTTTTTGTTTTAGAGGGGGTGGCTTGTCAGCAAACGAACAGGCAAGCTCGAGCTTTTGGCATAAACAAACCGTTCACCTATTTACCAGGTCAGTTGCACTCGGTGCCGCCCTTCTTCACCCGTGGACAAGCCGCTCCACTCACATTGATATCGTATTTTGCAAACTCCAGCGCGGCCGACTGGGTCAGGCCCCGAACAGCCCATTTGCTTGTGGAGTAGGCGACGCTGTGGCTCGCGGACTAATAGGCCGCAAGAGATCGCGTCAACAAATGCGGGAATCCCTTTTTGCTTGCAATGGGGCCAGGAAGTTCTGGCGAGCTTCGCGCTTACCGGTCGATATCCTGCCGTTGAACAAGCCGCCACCATCTTCCCACCTTTGCCCTGTTTGATCATCTGCTTGGCTTGGTCCATTTTTCAGTCTCTCCAGCCCACTTCTAAAAACCATTGCTGGCGAGTCTCTCTTACCCGCTTCTCGATAGCACAGGAATACTCCCCTCACGTTGATCTGACAGTGCTGTTAGATTGGGATCGGAACAACGAGACCTGGTCCGGCGAGGGGGTAGAAGGGAGGGGGGCTTTTGGCTGACTGACAGACTGTACCCTGTCCCATTCGGCGACGCTGACTTCCAGGATCGACTTCGGCACGAGGATGCCGGCGTTTGCGACCATGACCTGTGTGTAACCAGGATCAAAAATATGGACTTTTGGAAGGGTTGTCCAAGGACGGTGACTAGCGGGGGCTGAGCTTTACATTCAGTTCTCCAAACTCGGCCACAATGTCGGCGACCATCTTCTGGACTTGTTCCTCGACACTGACATCGGCGACGAATGTCGAGGCTTTACGCCCTGGAGCACAGAACGGGGATGTTAAGACGGAATTTCATGTCCTCTTCGTGGGGGCACATCATCATCTCACCCTTTTTCTCAATCTCGGCTTTGACGCCTTCGAGCTCGGGAAGCTGAAGCTCTATATCATTCAACTGCCAGTTCGGATTAGCCCCGAGGTTGCAATACAATGCAATGTATAAAATTGTCCGATGAGATAGATTCCTCACAGCAATGTCCATGCCATCGTCCGCCAGCTGCAGGGCGATTGCTCTTCCTATTCCTCTCGATGACCCTGTGACGATTGCGAGCACCATTGTTTCTTTGTTCCCTGTTTTTATCTTTTTTTTACTTTCCTGGAGCTGCTTTGCCGATGCACCGTAGATCAACGCATGCATTCCATGCTGAAGTTGTCTCGAGTAGCGGTGTCGTATATAACTGTCGGCCGGGCTTCGGGTATTCGGTAGAGACCCAAAGCGGGGAACAAAAACGGTGTCGTGCTCCAACTTAGGCATCTCCAACGCATTCGCAGGGAAGGCCGCAGACCTTAGCCCCGTCTTCCGAACCGCGTTGGGACATGGCGAAAAGAAAAGCTATTAAGCAATCTGATTGATCAATGAGGCAACTGGAGTGGGAATGATATTAACACTCGTGTATTCTATGAGAAGAAGGCCGCATGCAGCGAGGTAGGAATGGGGCAACCAGGTCCTTTCACGATCGACTTCTGCGGCAAGACTGAAATATCACTCTCGCTAGAGTTGACGCCCGCATCCCTGCCAGTCGGACCTGAGTGCTAGTCATGATTCCAACGCGGGATAATTGGCATGCTGCAGACCGCACATTATCATCTGTTTTTTGACTCTCACTGTACCGTACACTGCGATCGCCACCGACGTTGTACTCGGGTTTGCCCTGTCACTGCAGAGTCGCTGTCGTCGACGAGATCTTCCCAAAAATCCGCACCCTCCTGGCCGTAAACAGACATCCACACTTGAAGCCACGTCTGTCGATTTTGGGGCCCTTCACGTATTGTCCCAAAATCCCCGTTGAACAAGTCTTCGAGGTTCCGGCTTGGGGGTTCGCTGATATCCAGGGGGTCGTGTCTGATGTCTGCCGGTTGGAAGTGAGCATCTTCAAGAGGAAGTCTCGTGGCAGGATCTCTGCCTCCCAGAGATCGCCACATCTCCAACTCGATTGTGAGGCATGCATTCTCTCCCACCACCGCCCGGACACGAAGATCGGTAGCGCAATAACCGCAATTGATCAAATCATAGCATATTGGCCTTTGCACGCCGCCTTCCAGGTGATGGACAGCGTCAATAAGAAGTAGCGGCAGGGAGTTTCTCAGGTGAACGCAACCGATGCCGTTGAACTTGACAATTTCAGGCAAAAGTGTATGCCTGAAGGATCGATCGACATATCCTGGGGAAAATGCCTTCGGAGGTGACGGAAGAGCAACACGTAGTGTATACACGCCATGAAGTAAAAGTTTGCCGAGTTGGACGCGAGCGTCGAGACGCCTCGCAATCTTCTCACCCTTGGTCGGATACCATCCTCCATCACCCTTGCACTCGTGTGCGAGTTCGGCAAGTTGGGGACCGTACTTGGGGCCTTTCTCGTATCCCCTCAGGAAAGCATCCACCGTCTCCCGAGAAATAAAAGGGGGCCGATGGGCATAGCACCAAAGTGAGCCATGATTGAGATTCCGATGGTTGTCGTGGTTTGGACAGACCCCTTTAGGTTTCTTTCTCCAGTTAAACAGAACTTTGCAGCTGTAGCATGCCAGCATATGTGGAACATCTCTCTCCAGCATTTGAACAAACCGAGCCTTCTCTTCAGGATCTTGTTCTAGTCGTATATCATGTCGCTTGTCAAGCACTGCCCGGCAGTATTTGGAAGTGAACCCGAGGGATGCAACAGAGCTCGGTGGTAAGAAGTCGGCGAGGCACAGCAAAAGTTCCGGTGGCAAGCTGGTCAAGGTCAAGACGCCGTTCCCGGAAGCCGGCCGGGAACGATGTACCCGACGCCGCTCTCGTGACGGGAAGCAATGTTTGAAGAGGGGGGAGAGCTTGGACATGGCTTTGGTCGCGAAGGCCGATAAGTGTAACGGTGCGAAGACGATATGAAGGTTGGTGTGGTATCGATACAAACGCAAAGTCAAATGCAAACAAAAGCAAACTCAAATGCAAATGAAAAGGTCCGGTCCCAGTTAGAATATTTCAACATACGAAGGAAGAAATGAGCGACGACGGAAAGAAAGTGATTTGGCAGGATGGCATTTGCAGGCTGAGAGACGACGGCAGGCAGGAGAGAGAGAATGGGGACTAGCATTAAGCGGGCAGGAAGGACAGAAGGACAGAAGGAGAGACGAGGGAGGAGGGAGCATAGAAGGGTCCTGGTGCTGGTGCTGGTGCTGGTGCTGGTGCTGGTGCTGGTGCTGGTGCTGGTGCTGGTGGCTCTGGCCTTGCTACTACCGATTACCTCGTACACATGTACCTACAAAGCCAGCAGTGCCCATCAGCTCAAGCACTGGCCGCGAAAGCCAACAATGGGAAACAAGCACGTTGGTGCCCTAAGTTGTGTTCCAAATGGTCGCACACATCAATGAAACCATCAATGATACCCCGGCCGAAATGCCCGGACAAAGGAAGGCCTCACGTCCTCACGCATAGTCCTCTCAACATCATGGCGTCGAGAAGAGATCGTGGCGAATGAGAAACCGAGAACTTGAAGGAAACTCAGCCATGACATTGCCCCCTTGACAATGATATCAACCGATTTCGCGGCTGGGGCCGAGACTGATATTCGAAATATTTCGGTTTCTCTAAATGATTTTCTCATTTCCTCCAACGCACGACAAGGGACATACCTCGTGTCTCTTCAGAACAATTCCTTGGCCTGCTCAACAGCCTTATTCGCATTTCCCTCGCCTCCAAGTCTGGCTGCTAACCATCCCATTGCCTTGTCAGCCACCATCTCCCAGACGTCTTTCTCCGGCGAAACCTTGACTTTCAGCCAAGCAATTGCCAGCACTGTGGCTTTGACAGCATCCTCGCCTTTTTCAGCGAAGATCTCGACGCTGGTGAATTGCTCTTCAGTGACCCCAAGGAGGGCGAGAAGATTCTTTGAACGGAGCCACGACCCGTCAAACTCCTCCAAACCAATGATCTGGTGCATCTTTTCCGTGTTACTGAGCGTCGACAGGTCAACTGGTGCCGCGTGCTCGCCAGCTTCACCTGCAAGGGCTTCGTCATTGCGTGTTGAGCCAAATCCAAATCCCCTTCTGAGAGACCGGGTCCTCGACTTCTTTGTAGTGGTGGCTGGTGTAGAGGCGACGCTTCCGAAGAGGCCCCCCCAGTGCGGTCCCCTGGAAGCCGGCAGGGGTGCGGGGGCGGCGACGATAGCCGACGGGCGGAAAACTTGGCCGTCAGCCCGTAGGGCAGTCGTACCCGCCCGATAAGCAAAACCTCCTCCAGCGAAGGATCCACCGGGCGCTGCATAGAGGGATACACGACCTCCTAGCCCCTTCGTCCGCACAGAAGGCGCCGACCCCGTGGAGACCCTCTCATCAATTCGCTGGCCATGGTTATCAACAGCAACGAATGAGCACCATTTTCCCCCGACTTGGAAAAGGACACCCAAGCGGACAGCCTCTCGTTCGACAATGAGATCCCATTTTCCTTCATGGGCAGACTCGAGAAGTTGCCCATCAGAACTTCGTGCTTCGGCAATCCAGCCACGGCCCTCTTCGAGTTCGAGGATTGCCTTCTTGGCCGCCAGTTGGTGAATTGTTTCGCCCCTGCCGATATCTTGAACCGGAATTTTCAGTTCGAGAGGGCCATGCGCACTGCTGCCGCGAAGCAAAACGGATTTGGGTGGTTTACGGGTCACTTCGGGACTGAAAAGGAGGTAGACAGTGGTGCGATTGAATCGAAACAGTGGCGGAATCTTGTGAGGTGCCTGGAGGATTTTTGGGACTAAGATAGTCGGCAAGCCTTCATAACGACCTAGAGGAGGGTTGGTTGGCTCCTCGGCCGCATTGGCATTGAAGAGGGAAATGGGTGTCTTCCCCTCTGGCTTTTTCAGATCAGGCATTACACCATCTTTGGCTTCTTTGTCCTCTGGGTCCACCATCTCGAAGTCTTCATCTTTGAAATCCTCCCCGTCCTCCCCAAATTGGACCTCGAGTGTGTAGTCAGTGATGTGAGGGGTAAGGGCGCCCTTCAACATGCGAACCACCCGATTGTCCAGCTTTTCATCTGTGCCGACAAACTGGGCAAAACCATTACCGGCGCGGGCGACTCCCTCCACAAGTGCAGACGAAGCGCCATCACCAATACCCAGTGTGAAGAAGCGTGCGTTGGGCGTCTGCTTCACGAAATCGAACACGTCATCTTGATTCCAGATTTCTCCATCGGTGAGAAGCATGACCTCGAGGGCGAGGTCTTTGTAACGGTTCTCAACCGTTGCCTTCACTGGTTGGAGCATCTCCGTGCCGCCGTAGTCTGCTGCGAATGTCTCTAGGTGGTTAAGAGCATCCTTGAGACTTGACTGGTCGTATGTTTTACTCCTCTCGAAGAGGAAGGAGTGCCGCGATCCAAAGGAACAGATGTTAAATTTCACGCCCACTGGGAGCGATTTCAAAAAAACCTTCATGGCGGCAACCAAAAGTCCAATCTTCCCATGCATACTCCCACTTCTATCCGCAATGAACACAATCTCAGGGGAGATGTTGGGAAGGTTGAATTTTGGAACCAGTGTGGCCATGAGTGCGCGTTGGTTGGGTATAGTAGAGTGAGTCTCGAGCAAGGCACGAGGAGTGTCAGTGCCGTCGGCAAGGACAACGACAATGAAATCTTTCGCGAGTTCGGCGGTACCGAGAGTTAGCGTTGCCGAAGCGTGATTGTTGTCGAACGAGTCCTCGGCCATGATAGAGGTACGCCCCATTGTAACTGCAATTGGATGACTTGGGGACTGTAGGCCGCGGACGATCAACCCTTCTTCAAGCGTCACATCGACGCATATGGAGATGTGCCCTTGGTCAATCGCGGTGCTCTGGACGGCGGCAGCGGAGTCGCTCGATAGTGGCCCATAGCGAGGCGCCACGATGGTTGGAATAGTGAAGCGTGAACCATCGGTTTCCGCATCGCGTTTGAGTTCACCGAGATATACCAGTTCGACATGGACCTTCTCCGCAGCAGGAACATTGCCGATTGACGTGGTGAAGACGTCAGAGGCTTCGGGCAGCTGCTCGAGCAGAGCTGCTGCTTCGCCCTGCGCGACCGCTGCCTGGTACTCTGCTTTGGCCTGTTGTCGCTCTTTGACAGCACCGACGATGGTCTTTGCGCCAATGGTACATTTAAAGCCAACCACACTGACTCCGTCATAGAGTGGGAAGGTGTAATGCACTTCGTCAAGGTTGTGGTCTCCGTTGTTGACGAAGCTCTGTTTCAGGGTGGTGCGCGAGGTTGTTGCAAGAATGTTTGTGTGTGAGGACAATTCAACTTGAGGAAGATATTTTCTTTCGATTCCGGGCTTCTGAACGGGGACATAGCACCCACACAGGCGGCGCTGGTCATGGTACCAGGAGGACATGATGGAGAAGTCAGTGCTTCGAATGATTGAAAGGGTGGAAGAAATGGGGAGATGAAGAGATGAAGAGATGAAGAGATGAAGAGGGAGAGAAACAATGGCTGATTTAAACTCAGTGTCACCTGAGAAGCAGGCAGCCGCGCCGGATAGTTTTGAGCAGGTGAGGCAGACAAGGCAGACTCCTGTATTCACCAAGCGGGAAAGCCGCGTGCTAGGCCAGCCAATCGTGGCGCAGCATTCGCGTCACCACAGCGGGAGACGGGAAGAGTGTTTGATTTTGCCTGAACGGGTCGACAAATGCGTTTACAACAGAGAATTGATAGTGAGCCTGAAGTAGGAAAACACGAGATGTTACTAGGCGAGGCTGCGGCGGAAATACACTATTCCGTTCCGATACGAGGCTCGTTATGCCGGAAATACGCTATCCCGTTTCGGTTAGAGGCTCATGTGGTCGTTCGAGACAGGTTGTGGGGAAAGCGGAAAAACGTAGCGCTGCTCCAGATAAATTTATATGATATGGCTTTTTAAGAACAATCATCAGGCCTATGTTTGACGAAATAGCCTGTTTGTAACGGCGGAGAGTTGGCAAGCGAAAAGGACAAAAAAGCGATAGGGCGAAGTATATTTCATTGTCGTGGCTTGAAGTGTGACGCGAAAGATGAAGGGATATGGGTGTGGATCGAAGACAAGCGCCCATGATGGCGCATCTTGTCTCACAACCAGAGCGGGACGTATTATCATGCTGTAGAATAGTGGCAACGGAGGCAGGGTCATAATTTCCAGCGGCAAAGACTGGATCAGCTGATACTTCAGTCCCACCTTTTGGCTCGGACGACGGCGACGATTTCAAAACTGGCTCATTCGATTGCCCTCTCTCCACGATATCGAATGATGTTGGCGGTGCGTGCCCACGGCGAAGGCACTTCTCTGAATTACAGGTGGGTGGAAACCACTGTTTGAAGCGCATTGAGTTTATTTTCACATAGCCACAATCTCTTGAGCCATAGCACCAAAGCTTCGACAGTGCTAGATGCTAACACACAGAGAGAGGGGGGGGGTCGTGGTTTGGAAAACGCTTCGGATGTCCCTATCAAGACAGGTGGAACTCGAGGTATATAGTGTCAAGCCTGTTAACACATCTTGTTAGCATTCGGATCGCTTCTTGATTTGCTCTCTTACATTCTACCTCTCTTGAAAGCAACGCCTTTGAGTCTTCCCACCTCCTCGAAACCCCGTTTCTGGTACCAGTTTCGCAGCGGAATACCCTGATTGGGAACAGTCTCGTCAACAGCCATGATAGCCATCACTTTTCTCACTGGATACACCTTGGCATTTAACTCATGACCCAACTCCCAGGCAATGTGTCTAGTGAAACGGAGTGCGTCGAGAAGCCGCTCGATCAATCTGCTCCCGATGCCGTTGTTCGTGTGCTGTGGATGAACATAGAGGCTGATTTCAACTGTGTGGCCGTATCCCATGCTGGATCCCCGGAAGGGCGACGCGTATGCATAACCGACAACATGGTCGTGGTTATTGAGATCGCATGCTACCATATAGGGAAGCTTCCGATCGACGCATTCCTTGTAGCGGTATTCGACAAGGCTGAACGGGGGCTTTTGAATCAGGCAGGAGACGGAAGTCTTCAGCACCCAATGTTCAAAGATCCGCTGGATCTGGAGCAGGTCGCCCTCCGTGGCTAAGCCAACACCCACACCCCTGTGAGCCATGCAGGTGAGAATGGTAGTGTCTGTGGAGCGCAGGCAACGGGGTCGCAACTTAGGGACTAGTCCGCACGTGACAATAATTCACGTGACCGCGAATGCGCTCCTTCCCCGCAAGTCGCGCAGCTTCAGTTTCTTGGTCTTTCACTCATCACTCACTTTCACTCTGACACTTTATGCTTCTGCTTTTTCTCTTGCTTTGGCCCCCTCGCGCACTCAATACCCTCATCCTCTCCTTTGCCGACCGCTTCTACTTTTGTGTACATTTCCACAGACTCAGACACGAGCCATGGAGAATCTCTTGTCGATTGCAAATCGCTTGACCATTGCGGACATTCCTACCCTCTCTTTCCTCTATCGCAATAACCTGCTTAGTCCTTCGTTAATGGAAGCAATCCCCATTCCCGACCAGGCCGTCAATGACAAGATCTGCACCATTCAAGCGGACATCACAACGCTGTCGGTCGACGTCATTGTCACGGCGGCCAACCCTGCCCTCCGTGGAGGAGGCGGAGTTGATGGAGCGGTTCACCGTGCTGCCGGCCCTAGGTTGCTACAAGAATGCGCTGCGCTTGGTGGATGCCCAACAGGTTCCGCTAAAATAACTAACGCATACAACCTTCCCTGCCAAAAGGTGATCCATGCGGTCGGACCCATCTTCAGAAGCGAGTCAGCGTCTGAACCTCTTCTCCGTGCTGCGTACCACACTGCCCTCAACCTTGCTGTCCAACATGGCTTGAAGACCATTGCGTTTCCCGCCATATCCACTGGTGTCTACGGTTATCCCAGCCATGCCGCAGCTCGAGCGGCCATCTCGGAGATTTGTGCATTCGTGAAGGAGCCAAAAGGAGTTCAACTGGACAAAATCATCTTCTGCAACTTCACGGACAGCGACGTGGACGCTTATTCTCGTTATCTTCCGTAAGGATCTCTTTGATCATCGATCTCCTCTCCTTTAAGACTTTGCTCACTGTGTCTTATCTAGTTTTGCTTTCCCACCGACACAAGATGACCTGTCCCATACAGGTGAGTATGATTTGCATACCGATGAATTCCCTATGGAGATGTCGCCGACCGACACGCAGACCCATTCGAGGGCAAAATCTGAACCTGCCGTGACCACATTGTCACAACCCGCCGTCGACGAACATAGTGTCGCTCGCACCCACACCCTCACAATTACCAGCGCTGATGTAGATGAAGCGAATCGTCGTCATTCATATTCTGCAAGTCCTGAGATGTCCCCACGACGTGAAGATCATCTGTCCTACAGCGAACCAGGGGATACTGAGACCGAAGGGAGTGGCGAAGGAAAAGCGTCCAGTGCAACAGGCAAAGCAGGCAAGGTGAGCACCAAAGCCGCCCTAGATAGCAGCTTCTGAGTCACTGATTGAGAACGAGGCCACGCATTGCGATCACCAACGTCTTGCAAAACATGACGGTGTTTCTTCATGCGGCTTGTGGCCATGCGGCGCGTTGATATGTCAAACGTGCGGGGTGGTTAAGCAGAGCGGCGGCAGGAACCTTCATCCTCCTGCTCCCCGCCGCATTCCTCGAATCTGAGCATGAGAACAGGGAGGCAGCGGAGTTCATGTGGGTATTGAAAGAGCGATAGCAAAAGTGACACAGACCACGATAGTAAGATCCCAGGTGTCAATGAGGAAAAGGTAGGGCGAATGTACAGCAAACATGTTTATTAGTCCTGGCAACACGCTTCGCTCACGGTAGGAGGGACGGGGCATGGACTGCTCTATCAACAAAATTGGTCACGAGTAGTTATCGTCTCAAGGGTGAATGGTGCTGCTGGTTAATCCCAATCCTGTCGTTTAGCATATGCAGCCCTCACAGTTCGCTACACAATGTCTGTGTAGTATCCAATAATCATACTTCCATTCACAGACGCCAGGACGCTCAATTACGCTCGGGCCAGCATCGGCTCGACTTCGGCTCGACTCCGGCTCAGCCTCCGATGACGTTGATCTGTCCATCTCGCACATGTGGCACACCTAGTCGACGGGCGGCAAGAAATTGATGTAGGGAAGTGGTACTATCAGGTTTCTGGCTGAAGAGGGGAGGGGGGGGCGGGTCAAGTTTGTAACCGGCGGCCACTTTCTAAAGATTTGCCCCGATACAAATGTGGACGCGACAGAGAAGCGGTTGCATGATCCAACTCTTGCGAAAGCACGCGTTTCCACCGCTGGATATTCAGAGGATCCCAACAATGACTGTAAGCCCCTGGATGAACAGACGGATTCGGCACGCATGACCAATTTTCAGAAGTTGGCCCAGCCTACCACGTTCGCTTGCTAACCCTTTGCCGAGCCTCAGGTGTTGCCGTCTTCATCTTAAATGCTGAAGCCGTCGGAAGCGAGCATTCCCGCTCCCGCCCAGAGCACTCCATCGGCCGTAAACATTTGGAACCATTAGCGCTCGGTAACAATGTGCTGTCCACGAGCTTCTTCGTCGTGTAATGTCCACGTGAGAGACGGGATGTACGAAGCTCGATTCTATCCTCCACGCGGAAAATGAATGCAGAAGCAGCAAACATCGAAGACGTTTCCACCAAACACCCGAAGCGTTGCGTCTGGTAGGGTCATGGCTAGCTAGCCACGGCTCGCACATCTGTGGGCGTTTGTGCGGAAATGGCAAACTTTACGGAAGCTTGACACTGCAATGTTCCTGGCTTCTGGGGCTCCAGCGCAGGGATGGTGTGTAACATCGAGCGGAAGTCTGGTTCTTGGAACGCCCGAGTTATTGGACTATGTATGTGCGAACTCAAGCAGCTGATTGATCTATAGTTCCTGGGGAAAGTGCGATCGATCCGGAATACAACGTCATCCTTGCATTCACAGACTCTGGTGTTCATGAGCTTCCGAAGCCCTATTCAAACGTGAGCCCACTCGAAGGGGGCCTTGCCTCTCTTCGTTTGTAAAGAACGAGTTGTCGCGTCCCGCTAGGCATGCCGAACTCGAAGCTCCCATTCAGCGACACCACGAAAGGTGAAATAGAAGGAGGAAGTTCAGCTCCCCTTTGATCCTGCAGAATGTACAAGTGAGACGGGTCTCATCCCTTTGTATCATATGAGAACGAGGTTGAATCACGGACTGTGCTGCACAGCTATGTACGGGCTCGCGATACGGTTTTGGTAGACAACAGAGTTGACAGATCTTGCATGCATGAATGCATGTGATCCAGCCTCGCGATTTCTTGGGGCTCTCACAACTGAGCCCATATGATAAATTGGAGGGATAGGAAAACTCCCTCCCTATAACGCGAAATACTGTCTACTCACCCCACCCACCCCGTTCCTATTCTTTGCCAGCGACAAAGAACCCCCTCTCCCTGCCCAGTCTCAAAATCTCCTCGCATACCTTGTCCGTCACCTCGTCCGTGCCGGCCTGCCCACCCAAATCCCTGGTCTTCACGCCCGTCGCCAGCACGGCCTCGACCGCAGCCATCAACAGATCAGCCGCCTCGCCCTGGCCCAGCCAGCGCACCATCTCGGCACAGGTCCAGAAGGTGCCCACGGGGTTCGCCACCCCCATGCCTGCAATGTCCCACGCCGACCCGTGGATCGGCTCGAACATGCTGGGGTTCTGGCGGGTTGGGTCCAGGTTGCTGGTCGGCGCGATGCCAATCGAGCCGGCCAGCGCCGCCGCCAAGTCCGAGAGGATGTCGGCGTGCAGGTTGGTCGCCACCACCGTGTCGAGCGTCTCGGGCTGCAGCGCCATCCGGCAAGTCATCGCGTCCACCAGCATCTTGTCCACGCTCACGTCCGGGTAGTCCCGGCCCACGGCCTCGTTGACTTCGTCCCACAGCACCATCCCGTTGCGCTGGGCGTTGGACTTTGTCACAAACGTCAGCTTCTTACGCGGCCTCGACCGAGCCGTCTCGTACGCGAACCGCAGCAGGCGCTCGCAGCCGTGCCGTGTGAACACGCTCACTTCGGTCCCGACCTCCCACTTCTGGTGGACGTGTGAGCGGCCCCCGTGGCCGGCATATTCACCTTCGCTGTTTTCACGGATCTACGCCATTCGGTCCATGTTAGTCATGTGGGCGGATGATGGACACAGGACAGACGGGAGATAGAGGGGTTCTTTCATTTCCACACCAAGAAGGGGCCAAATGGGGCAGGGAAACCAGGCCATGCAGCGGAGGAAGAGGAGGCGAGAACCAGAACTCACAATAACCCAGTCCAGCTTCTTCGCATTCTCAAGACTCCCCTGACACGACGCCAAGGGGGATGTCACGCCGCGCAAGATCCGAGTCGGCCGCACGTTGGCGTACTGCTGCAACGGCTGACATATCGCGAGCCTCAGGCCCCATAGGGAGATGTGGTCGGGGACCCTGCGGTCGCCGACCGCGCCGAATAGGATGGCGTCGAACTTGCGCAGCTCGTCGAGGCCGCCCTCGGGCACGTACCGCCCAGTCTTTAGATATGTGTCGCTGGACCAGTCAAAGTGCGTGAAGTCAAATGTGAACCGCGACGAAAACGCCTGTGAAAGCGTCTCCAGCACCCGTATCCCCGCCGAGATCACTTCGGGCCCGATCCCGTCAGCCGGGATCGAGGCGATCTTGTATGCCATCGTCGAGAGTGGCGGGGGGAGCCACCGGGGTGATGGATTCTGATGCCGCTGACGCCGGGATGGAGCTCACGTCTGTTGTGGAAGGACGTTCAAGGAGAAGAGCAGGGGTTAATTGAGCGTCATTAACTAGTAAATCTGTCAGGATTGTCGGAGATGGACTGGAAAAATAGGCAGTTATATATATATATATAGATATATATTTATATACGAGGCAGAGGAGGATGCATCGGCCTGGTCGGCCATTCTCCGGGCGGGGTTGCTGCAAATTTCCCCAACACGGCGCCCAATGCCGTTGCCACTGAAAATGTGGTCTGTAAGTCGTCGCACTGAGAATACGACCGGGTATTTGGCCGAATCGAGGACTCAAGTAATGAGGTTCGCCTCAGAAACATTGCTTGTATCTGATCTCCTATGCTGTCGACGCCACGCATTTCGTAAAACACTGCCATGTTCATCCCCAACACGACCCTCTCACGGTTCAGCGCTCACTGCAGCTTCGCAATCCAGTCCACCGACCGGACAACCTGGGCCTGCTTCGCAATCACCTTCAATGCCGCATCGTGCACGTCCTGCTCCGTGTCCCAGCAAAGATCCTCCAACACCACAAGCTTGTAATCCATGTCCGCGCCTTGCCGGACCGTCGACATGACCACGCCGCTCGTGCTCAGGCCGCTGATGACCAGTGTCTTGACATCCAGGCTGCGGAGGATCAGATCCAGATCTGTGCCGTGGAGAGCAGACACCCGCCGCTTGGTGACCAGGATGTCGCCCTCCTGCGGCGCCACTGCAGCGTGAATGTCCGTCGACGTGTCGCCCTCCACGAACCCGCCGTGGGCTCTCACCCGGGCAAGCGATGCGTTTCGTGGCGAGGCCTCGGGGAATCCAGGCCGGAAAGCCACCCTCACATAGATGACGTTGAGGCCAATCTTGCGTGCTGCTTCGATTGTCTGGGACAGGCGCCGGAGGAATGATTCCGTATCCTGGCTTTTGAGCCGTTCAACGATGCCGTTCTGGATGTCGCAGACAAGGAGAGCCGTGGTGGCCATTGTTTCTATTCCTATTACCTCTTTGCTTGCGTTTCTTGCCGACCGGGTTTTCGAGGGTCCTTGGTCAATTGAAGAGTCTCTCACAGATGAAAGTCGCAACCAAGGCGTGTAAATCTCCTGGTCATCTTGACAGGTATAGACAGTTGAAAACTCGCACACCGACAAGGGGTTTTAACAAAGTGTATGGCGGGCCACTGAGACATCCCCGGGAGTGCCTTCGGCCCGGTTCGTCGACTCATAGTGGTCCACGACACGCCGGTACCGGCACGGTGAGTAGCGCCTGCAGAGCCGGTCCGTTTCAGTACGTGATGCTGCATGACGTAGATCACGTGGACTGCATTGAAAAAAAGCGGGCATCTCCAGCATGCGGAAGTCGCCGTCGATGTCGCCGAGGCTGCGCCCTAGCACATCTTGAGGATTTACACGTATATAACGTTGCCAGTTCCACAGGGTTGCAGGCGTCTTTCTCCACCGACATTGCAACCGTGAATAAAAGGGCAGAAACCATTCATCGATATGGCAGAGAAGGCCCGAGTCCTGCTCGTTGGGAGTGGCGGCATAGGAACCATGACAGCCTTGAATCTGGAACAGGGAGGGTTGGCAACAGTGGCGGCTGTGCTGAGATCGAACTATGCCATGGTCAAAGAGAAGGGTTTCACCATCGACTCTTGTGACCACGGCAAGCTCGCGGAGTGGAAGCCGTCCGAAGTCCTCCCCAAGGTGCCGGACGTGACGAGCGGCCACGAGGGATCGGCCAAACCATTCGACTATGTGATTGTCACCACCAAGAACGTCCCGGATGTCCCCCCCACCGTGGCCGACTTGATCCGCCCGGCCGTGACGCCGGGGCATTCAGTTATTGTGCTCATACAGAACGGGCTCAACATCGAGAAGCCGTTGATGGCGGCCTTTCCGGACAACATCTGCCTTTCCGGGGTGTCGTTGATGGGCGCCGATGAACTCAGTCCGGGCCACATCCTCCAGAACGACGTCGACAGGCTTTTCATCGGGCCCTTCCTGTCGGACAAGCTAGATGGACAGAAGCAGATTGCGGCTGCGGAGGAGTTTGTACGGATATACTCGGCCTCGGGCAAGGTTCAGTGTTCGTACCAGGCCGACGTGCTGTTTGTCCGCTGGAGGAAGCTCATGTACAACGCCGTGTGGAATCCAATTTGTGCACTGACCGATCTGGACACGACACGGTTTCGACTGGCCTCGGACGCGCAGGACCCCGCCAACCCCCTCGACCTGCTCGTGAGGCCAGCAATGAATGAGATCCGTGCTGCGGCCAAGGCTTCTGCCAATGTCGAGCTCCCTGAATCATTAGTCGAGTCGATGGTCGAGTGTGACCCAATGGAAATATTCTGTGCCCCAAGCATGTTGCAGGATCGGCGCAAGGGGAGGTTTATTGAATACGAGAACATCCTGGGTGAAGCACTGAGAGAGGGTGAGAGGGCAGGGATAGCAATGCCGACGATCAAGTGCCTCTATGGTCTTTGCAAGGCGGTTCAGTGGCGCACCATGGAGCTGAACGGCTTGGTCAACGCCCAGAAACTGATGGAGGCGAGGATTAGCTAACTACGGTGCTAACATGCTCCTCGCCGACTTGTTCACCCTCACAGCTTCGACAAGGTGTTCTCTTCATCATACCAAGGTACTCTGTATCTATGGCTTATACACTTTTACTCGTAGAGATGCTTCCTTCTCCGAAGCAGATCCGCTCTTCCTCCTCATTTGTCGAATCGGAATTCGCCCTCGTCGCCCAACTCCTCGACTTCATGCTCAACAACACGCTCGATCTCGCTGGCAATGTTCAACACCCAGTGGTCCCTTTCGGCGCGGCTGCGGCACTTGAAGACCATTCCTCGCCCCGGCACGCCCAGCTGGCCCACTCTACGAAGCCTCGCTCGGGTGCGGCCTCGGGGTGTGCCTCCATCTTCACAAGAGTCGTTGGCAGCCTCTCCGTTCCTAGATGTCTTGAACCAACCCTTTCTCCTATTCATCCACACCACGAAACATGTCATGACATCGACATCCGCGCTCGTCCATCCGTCCTCAAGGTACACCCGAGGCAGGCTGGCCATACCGGCGCGGTTCGCATCGAAAGTGCGGTTCTGGTATAGCAGGTCATCGTCAACAATCAGACCACTGTAGACATAGCAATCTTTCAGATCCACGTCTTGCTGCTTCTCTTGGTGGATGAATCGGATTTGTTCGCCAGTTCTCTTTCGCAAAGCCGATTGGAAAATTAGCAATTTGCCGCCAGCAAGAATAACCTGACACCGATGAAAGGTGGCTCGTCGGCGCGTTTTGAGATACAGGGAGCCGGAAATTGTGGTGCTGCGACAACTGCCTATTGCGCACATGTTGTAGAGTTCGGGGCTTGCTTCACTGCGGCTAACTTCCCACTTTTTCGCAAATTGACCGATGATGGCTTCCATTTCTTCGTCGACGTTGAGCTGTTCGAGGTTGGCTTTTCGTATGGCTTTAAAGGTGTCCATCTCAGCAGCCGTTCGAAGTTTCCAGTATTTCACCAATTCTTTCATGCGCCGGATCCACTCGTGGCGTGTCTGCTTCGAGTATGCTTGCAGACGAACGACCAATCCGTTGCCGAGGACGAGCTCAAAGACTCGATCGTCGTCGATTTCATGCGTCGATCCGTCCTCGTGCCTGGTATCAGCAACCTCCCGGTGAAAATCGACGTCAGAGCTGGATCCAGTCTCAAGCACCTCGTCAACGGGCGAGGCACCCCATCTTATGGTACGCACATGTCGGATGTTGCACATGTCGATATACCCGTCCGCTTCCAGGATGTTTGCCACATTCCGCCGAGCCTCTTCGACAGCATCACGGTCATGGCTCTGCAAAGTCATCCGATTGCCCGAGGATAGCCACGAAACATGGCCGTTTCTTAGTTTGTAAGGCTCGATGCCGTACATCAGTGGCGTCTTTTCGACGATTTCGTGTGACGAAGGAACAGTGCTCCCATTTTTCGTCGCGAGTCGTGGTGGATGAGGCGGAGTAGCCTTTGCTGGACGGTTGAACATCAAAAACTGATTGTGCGTCGAGAAATATAATCGCTTGAAGAATGCCTTGCCCATCTTTTTGTGTACCCCCTTCTGCGACGTCAACCGAATCAAGAACCCTTCAATTGGCGGCGGCTCCTCGTGATGATTTCCCTTTCTGCCGCATGTCGAGGTAGGGTAGTGCTGTTTCGGTCGCAATTCCAAATCATGGGATCGGGCCATTGCCATGGAGCCATACATCTTCTGCTCGTTGGCCCCATGTACCCATTCAAGCCGGTCGTATCTCTTCCACGCGAGACCCATCTTGGCTGTCTCGCTCCACACATTCAAGACGTTCGACCATTCAGGGTCGCGTTCCAACATGGCGATGCACTCGGATATGATCTTCCCGGCTACAGCTTTCTCCGCAGCAACCGTCCGAGCCAGGGCCGTCGCCTCGTCTGCTGCATCCACTCCAGCTGCTTCGAGTCCTTCAAATGGCCTCTCCAGTCGCAACGTTACATCCAGGTCCGGGACATTGACTTGAAGTGTCGTAGGCCGTTCCCAGCCAAGGGCGTCCCTAAGGAAAGTGTACCATTCCACAGAATGTGCCTGGGAACGGGGCCTCATCACAATGATTCTCGTCCCTTTTCTGTATGGATGCCAGATAACAACGGTCTTGTCGAGAGAAGAGTACAAATTGACTCTTGTCGTCTTGGGATCGAGTCTGATCTCATGTTTTGGTTTCTTTTTGGTTGACTCGTCATCAATCTCTGGGATGACTCGAGTTTTGTAAATTTGAAGCCTGTAATCGTCGACGTCCTGCTTCTTGCTCTTTCTAGCCACGACCATGAACTCCCGCCATTTCTCTAGTATTCTCGTCTCGATCTTGATGCTCTCGTTCTCATCAAAATCTTCGGGGACTTGTTGCAGAGTCGTATCCACTCGCACCAACATGCGTTCCATTTTGACGACAGTCCCCTCTCGAAGAGTATTGCGTCTCAATCTCCTGTTGACAACACGGTCTTGCACGCGAATGGCTTTGTTGACCACCTTCTGTTGACCTCGTTGAACTCCTTCCGAGACTTTGAATCTGACACCTGTGCTCGTCCGTCTGAGGTGATAGGTCTGGTCATCATCCAAAGGGGCAGGTTCATGACGCTGCAGAGATTTTGCGTCCGGTCTTGAACGGTCACCCCCCAGGAGGGCCGTCCTGGAGTTGGTTTCCACATTGTCTACAGTCGATGCTGATGGCTGCATGGAGCTCCTGTTCAAGCATTGCCCGACACTCTCAGTACGGTCATTGTCATGTTCTGAGCACTGTGGATTGATCACAGGTGTGATTGCTTTTGAATCTCCAAATGGATTTTCATAGGCAGTTCTGTATGATTCAGGTTTCGGAGACTTCAGTGCGCTCGGCCCAGGTTTGGGGTTGTCGCTGGCACCGTCCGTGCCTCTGTCTGTAGGGACTGGCAGAGACCTGGGAACTCTGTTGTCCTGCTCATTCTCGCCATCGATCCCCAGGATATGGGACACATCGTTTGTCGACACCGGCTCTATATCTCTTGGCTCAACCAGCTCCTCATCTTCCTCTTGGTCCTCTTCTTCGGCATCTGGGGTCTCGTCTGCTCCTGAATCTCGATCGGAAACATCTTCGGGCTGAGGAAAGCTGAAGCTCACCCTGGCAGCGGTCGAAGGACCTTCAAGACTAGTCCACGTTCGATGATGGAGGTCTTGGTCTGTGGCGGCGCGGAAGCTCGCTCTTCGAGAAGAATACGTGCTCAGTTGGATTCTTCGCCTGTACCATTCCTTTCGGTGGCTGTTGAGCCATCCTTCGGGGATCGGACCTATGAAGAAGCGGCGGGAGGTGAGATGAAGATGCTCTGGAGAGGCGTGTTTAAGTCGGCGGGCAGTGTACGAGTCGGGATCGAGGGCATCGAAGTCGTGGGCGCTGGCAGTGCTGCTAATTGGCATCACTCGGGAAGTCGACATCTTCTTCGCGCTACGATACAGGTTACAATGGCAGTTCTGTACGTATAGTCATCAAACCGTTCTAAGAGATCTGCTCCTCAAACTCTAAAGAAGACGCAGAGGGCTGTCTGCGCAGGCACGGCTGAATATTGCAGTTCAATGACGTCAATGTCGTTCCATAGCAAACACGTACATACTTGGTCGGTTTGCCGTGTTTGCCTTGTTTGCACCTTCCCGCGGCCCCGAGTTCCAGCATGCGCCCCTCAAACAAGCCTTCACCGTCACTTCCACCCCCTCTCAATCTTTCCTTGCCCTGCTCTCCTTCATACCCTCACTGTTGCATCGGATCATATTCTGAGTTTCAGAAATGTCTGGCACTCAAATCCCGCCAGGCAAAACCTGGTTCGACACACACAAAGTGCACTTTGACGACGTCCCCATATCTGACGACGGCGGCATTTCCACCCTCGAATTCCTCGATGCCTCAGAAGCCACCACAACCCTCTTCGACCTTCTGGGCTCGGTAGCTTTCACTCCCGTCAAGAACGATATGATGGGCAACGTCGCGAAAATCCGTGATCGACATAGAGCTGCCTCGGAGGTTTCAACTACAGTCCAACTGCTAGTCAAGACTGAGCTGGCCTCGAAGACTCACAAGGCTACCGAAGGGCTAGTTTGGCTGACTCGTGGGTTGGATTTCACAGCACAAGCACTCCGGGCCGATCTCACCACCAACGCCTCTGTCAAAGCTGTGGAGCCAAAGCCGAATAAGGAGCTCGCGGACGGATTTCGAACGAGCTACAAGAACACTCTGGCTCCACATCATGGGTTTATGATCAAACCTATCTTCAGTGCTGCCATGAGTGCCACTCCCTACCGGAAAGATTTCTATGTGCGATTGGGCGGTGAGGGAACCGATCCCGAGACTACAAGAGAGGCGCTCGAAAAGTGGGTGGCGGCTTTGGAGGCCAGAGTGGCCATTTTGAAGGCCTTTTTGGCCAGCAACGATGCGAAATGGTAGACGCGGAATCACTGGACCTTTTGACAGATACGTTGGAAAGGAAAAAAACATGACAAAGAAACCCTGAAACAAACTAGCTTTTCAAAAGAGAAGGGGCGATAGCGCAGAGAAAGGCAATGCGCAGGAGAGCAGAACCACAGGGTTTGTGAGGAGAGGCTTCAAATGGCCAGACTCGCTGATGATACACACATATAATCCTTCCGCATTCATCGCTGCTGCCTGTTGCTTTCGAATGCCCTGATCTCTTGAAATACTGCCGAGTTCCAAGAGATATGCAAAGTGATATTCAAATACTCAATATGATATTCCTAAGATTCGATGCCCTCGTTCGAATGCTGGTGTTGCCTTGCCAGGTAATCCTTCAATCTTTTCTGCCTTTCTAAATCCTGCTGCTCATTCCCTCCTCCCTGTCTCAAGCTCCTCATTGCAGGAGGGATCGGGCTTCCATCTTTGTTTAAGCCCACACTCTCAAAAAGAATCTGCAACTCCACGACCAACCCTCTCGCGACCTCTCTCGACTCCTTGTTACCCCTGCGTAGCTCCGTCTGTGCTCGCTCGTATATGCTCTTCAACTGGTCGAATTTTGACCGGTCTCGAATCATTGTAACCAGCTGGTCTCGGTTCTTTCGCATCATGGCCAACTCAACCGCAGCTCGTCCATCCGCAAAAGGATTATCCTTTTGTGAAGCCTCCTCATCCGGATCCAACTTGGCCTGCTGCACCACATCCTTTTCCAGCCTCCCACTAGTTTTGGCAGGGTAATCCTGTTCGTCCCAGTTCACAGCGACTAGGGAGGTCCATGGCGTGAGAACTGCGATGACCAATCCAAACACCATGTTCTGACTTATGGGACCAAAGTAATTTGAGTCCATTGATTTTTCCCGGCTGTTTGCGTCACCTTCAACCCAGACGTGATTGTACGGTATTATGACAGGGTCATCGCCACCAGGATATCCAGGAAGAGGTTTGATTCTGTCCCCAGGGATGCCGATGACTCGCTTGACGGCTAACTTCGTGGGGTCGTGAGGCGCGAAAAAGACGACGATCTGGCCCCTTTCGAGCCTCAGTCGGGCAGGCCGGTTCCCCGTCAAATTTGACAAGGCTTCGATGCCCTTGACCTTTTTCACGAGAATGATATCTGGTGCTGTTGGTGGGAGATCGGGAGAAGAGTTGATGTTGAAAAAGGGGGCCATAGAAGCGCCCTGCACCCTCATGATTGTGAATGGAAACGACATCAAGAAGACTACCAGCGGCGGGGCAATGAAGAAGAGCCGCCATATCCAATTCCGAGCAGATGCCGGAATGGAAGTGTATTGCAAGTATGACTTCCAGCTCTTCTTCGAGACCAGCTTCTGGCCGATTGTATTCTCGTTTTTCTGAGCATTTTGAGCTATTGCCGTCTTGAGCGCGCTTCGACTGGGGAGAGAGATCAAGCGAGTGAGTCTGGATACGGAATGACGTCGCCAGAGGTAGGGGCAGCGATGATGGCAGAGAAGGAGCGTGTGACGGATGCCGTTCGAGCGGAACCTTGCAGACGCAGAAGGCATTTGCAACACGACGAGAGGGAGGGAGAGGGGAGGGGGAGAGAGACAGGGAGGGAGAGTCACCTCTCACTAGGTGAATATGGATCTGGATTTCCTTAAGCCATCATTGATGCTGTGCAAGCGTCATGAATAAATGCGCGCATGTATATTTCCAACACGGAGACATTCGACTTGGCGCCGGGGCGGATATCGATCACGTGCTACGCATTGACTTCTTCCGTCCCCGAGCCGAGGCCTGCTGCGGTTGTTGGAGACATCCAATCTATTCTACACATATGTACAAGTACATACATTCACATGCTACATGATCAAATTCACCTCAACGCATCCGTGCCCAGCTGCATTGCATTGACACATCTCATCGCACCCCAGCCCAGCCCAACCCAGCCGTGAAAGACCGAGACGGCGGCCCAGCGCAGCGTGGGGGAATGAGGCCACAGAGAGTCAACTAAAGAGAGGGAAGACGCACAACAAGAACAAGAGGTGGAAAATGGCACCGATGGACTCATACATCTTCCCCAAACCCCCGCGCGATCTCGTGGGCAAAGTGGCCATCGTGACGGGCGCAGGCGCCCAAGGCGACGGCATCGGTAACGGACGCGCCGCCGCGATCCTCCTTGCTGACGTGGGCTGCGCTGTGCTCTGCGTGGACCGCGACCTGGCGCTAGCAGAACGCACCGTCGAAATGATCCGCGAAAATGGGAGCAGCGCGTTCCCAGGCTCCGTGCGAGCCTTCCAGGCTGATGTGACCGACGAGGCACAGTGCCGGGGCGTCGTGCAGGCGGCGATGGACAGCTTCGGCAGGCTGGATATCCTGTTCAACTGCGTGGGCGTCGGCGGGGCTGCGGGCACGGCGGTCGAGGTCGACATGGCGGCGTGGGCAAGGTCGATGGAAATCAACGTGTCGAGCATGGTCATGATGGCCAAGTACGCGATCCCTGCCATGGTCCGCAATGACAACGACTGGGGCTACAGAGGCAGCATCATCAACATGGGCAGCGTGGCCGGGATCCGCGGCGGGACACCGCACCTGCTCTACCCGACCAGCAAGGGCGCCGTTGTCAACATGACGCGCGCAATGGCGGCGCACCACGCCCCCCAGGGCATCCGAGTCAATTGTGTCTGCCCGGGCATGGTGTACACCCCGATGATGTACGCAGGCGGCATGAGCGACGAGGCCCGCGAGGCCCGCAAGAACCGCAGCCTGCTCAAGACCGAGGGCAATGGATGGGACGTGGGCTGTGCCGTGCGATTCCTAGCAGGGCCCGAGGCGAGATGGATTACCGGCTTGATTTTGCCCGTTGATGCGGGCGCCACCGCTGCGGTAGGCACGGATATTCCCAGGTCAGCCAGCGTCAACGGTTGAGAAAGAGGGCATGTATGGGGTGCAAAGGGCCTCAACAAGGATAACGAACCGTCAGTGGTGGACGGAAGGATTGATCCCCGTGAGGGAGGTGGAACAGGGCGTCACAAGGACGAAGGTTCTTGTTCCTGTTCTCAAATGAAAAATTTCCCATGAACTCCGGCCCTATGCTGCTCCGAGAGTCAGACCTTGCAATGCTGAAAATCAGATCATGCACGGGCAAGACACCCCGAGAGCAGCGTTGTTTCATGACATGCCAACCTCCCTCCTTCTCTTCTGGTGCGCTCTGCCTATTTCCCGCCGCCTCTCCTTTTTCCGATCGGTCTTCCTCTTCTTGTCTCTCGCCGCCTTTTCCGGCTCCGCTACCCGCTCAACTCGTCGTTTGGTTCTTCTATCTTCCCTCCTCTCACGCATAATCTTGCTTGCCTCTGTCACCGCCCTGACGTACTCTGCATCTCCGAGTTTCTCCTGCAGCCTTGACATCACTGTATGAGCGAGCTCGACGAGATTCTGATACGCGGCACCGAAGGTCGGGTCTGCCGACCGAGGGCGGATTGTGTTCGTGTCAGTCATATGCTGAAGTGACACCAGAATGGCTTTGATTTGCAAATTCGGTAGATTAGCTACCGAGAGAATTGGGATGAGATTTGAGAGGAGCCGTAGCGATGACTTCTTGGGGAGCAGCGCCGGGGATGTCAGTGTTGCCGTTTCCGTGCGCAGAATGCGCCCGAGTTGATCAAGGAGATATTGGGTGGCTGGAATTCCTCTGGTCTTCCCTTCGGCGATGGCCCCATCCTCTTCTTCAAAATCTCCCACATCGCCGGGTTTCTGGTTAACCTCGATCGTCAGCAAGTTTTCCTCCAAACATTGACCCAGAAATAAAAGAATCTGCTCCATTTGTGCGCTGAGGTCTTCATTGCCGGTTGTACGACGCAAGATCCGAGTGCTAGCTTTCAAGATCCCGAGCAATCCCTCTGAATCCATGGAAAGGCCATGCTCACAGGTAAGCGGAAGCCTCGAACCCCTCACCGAGATGCATTGGCCGAAGAACTGAATGGTCAAGTCTGCTGAAGTGCTTTGTATCCATGGGTTGGAGTGGGTCAATGATGTCCACACATGTGACCATAGAGAGGCCTGCTTCTGAGTTAATACTTTGCCTGGATACGACCTTGCCAACTTCAACAGGAGTAGTAGCACCTGAAAGCGGAGCTCCCAATCGTCCTTGTCGGTCACGCTTGTTGCTTCGAGAGATTTGGCAATGTTGCTTCGAATTTTGTTAACTTCTTCTCGAGTTAATGACACATCCGTGTCTAAGAGGATAGCGTATGCCTGCATGCTCAGTTTCTTTAATGCGCTGTTCTCCTCTTGATCTATCAAGTTGTTGAGAGGTTCAATCATATCGTTCAGGTGATCCCGGTCTGCTAGGGTGAAAAGCCGGCCCAGTAGAGCCCCGGCAAGCTGTCGACAGGTTTCGTTGTCGTCGTTAACAATTCGAAGGAGGATTGGAAGATAGAACGCCGAGATCAGTTCCTGTGCCATTTGCCCTTTGATCTTCCCAATCAAGATATTGATGGCTTCCATCACAGATTGTCTACCCTCAGGGTGCTCATATTGGAGATTCTTCATGAGAAATTTCTGTTGTTTCGACCATCTCGAAGAGCTTTGCGGATACTCAACCAAGAAATGGACAAAGACCCCTCTCGCAACATCTCGTGCTTCTTTTGTCTGATTTGTGATCATCATGACACCGATCTTGTCCGCCAGGTTGTAGACCTCGGGTAACTGAATCCTTCTTCCCATGATTGCCCGGATGAAGTTGAACGTCACCCCTTGTCTGTCGGGTGCTTCGATGTCCGGAGCGACACGTTGAAGAAGCTCGGCGATATCTGATTCTTTGACCTTGATGCTCTTGCGCTCACGGAGAACCGCAGCTATCAGTTTCAGCGCAGCCTGCGCCCCTTCTTCGTTGGTACTTGACGAGATTCTCACGACCTTGACAGCCTCGCTAACATACAGGGGTGAGTTTTGCTCAAGTTCGGGCATTGGGAGTTTGATGATGACAGACAACAAACGCAATGCGGAAATCTTGACATCCTCTTGACCTTCGACCAGAGCATCGCCTACAATGGGAAGAAAGCCGTGTAGATTCTCGACTGACAGAACCTCAGTAGATCTTTGTAGCGTAGACCTCACCAAGTCTAGTGCGAATTTAGCAAGCTTGTGTAACAAGGCCGAACTGCGGCTCTGAGTTGTTTCACTTGCTGATGATAATTGAACGAGATATCTCTGCCGGTTCTTCTCGTCATTGGTAGGCGCCTGGACCTGACTACCCTCTTCTTGTCGGTACAGCGATTGAATTAGCTGGTATGCGAATGTCAAGACATCTCGCTTGTTGGTAGACGGGTTCTGTGAAAGCCCACTGCCAATCCTCCGGAGAAGTTCATCAACCTGCCGTACTTGCTTTGCCGTCAGCGTACCCGACAACAGCGTCTGAATTGGTGCCACGAGCTTGGACACGGAGAGTACGCTTATCGATCGTGCTAGGAGTTCCATCGAATCGAAACTCTTGCTACTTTTGACTTCCTTCATGCTGCTGGTGTAATCTTGATTGTCCTTTTCTTGCCCCACGGCCCCGAAAATGTCATCCATTATGACGGAGACAAGGGCTTCGCCGCAATAGTCCAGATCACCGTGTTTGATTTGAGGAACCAGCGCTACCAGAATTGCATGGAGGGTATAAGACACCACGTGGAGCTGATAACCTCTTGTAAGGGCTGTGCGCATTTCTTTGAGCATGAATTGCAAACTGCTGGGACCGAGCAGAAGGACAACGTCGCAGAGTGCCTTGCGCGCAGCGTCGCGGGATTCTTGAGCCCGGCTTCTGAGGATCTGGGCGATATCGAGGGTTACCGGCGCAGCGACAACTGGGATCTCGTGCGGTGGTAGCAGAGTGATGAGCCTCACCGCGATGACCGCGATAGGTAGACGAAAGCTTATCTCAGCCTCGTCTTTGTAATGGACAAGCTCTGCAAGTTTGGGTATGAAGTGAAGCTTCAACTCCTGCTCCACAATAGCTTTCTCCGGAAGCGATTCTGCGAGGCGAGATATCAGTCGACCTTCTTCTGGTCCAGAGTCTTCTCTACGAGGGCCATTCGCTGACAACAACGCATCAGCAGCATGCGCAAGAAGTCGATTGGTTGCCTTTTGCTCGCTGCCGGTTACGTCGAGGTCACTCTTGTACCGGCGGAACAGCGCCTTGAAGTGTTTCCAGTCGATCCATTCAAGAAGAGTGCCTATCGCAGTGATGCTTTGGCCTTTCGCGCTCTGGGCTGACTCATCCGTGCCTGTGTCATAGACAAACATCTCCAACAAAGGGATAAAGATCTCCACGATGTTCGTGGTGTTGATCAACCCTTTCTCGACCTCAGAGACAAGCCGTCGAATGGCGCGGAGACGACGGTGTTGTTGGATATGCAGAATGTTCGAGAAGAACGACGCTTCCTCGTCGTTCCCAACCAGGAGAGGTGTCATGTTCGCCAATTCTTCGTTGTTGCCTGCGTGCTGTACCAGAAGACCAAGTAGAGCGACGAAATCTGCCCTCGCAAGTTCCGATTCATGTCTCATGCACTTCTTTGCCACTGGAACGATAGAACTCACTATCAAACTGTCCAAGTCCGGCCTGCCTGTCTCGAGGGCTTTGATAATCAACTTTTTAACGCATTCCAATGCATTTGATCTTATGGTGAAATCCTCACTCGTTCTCAGGAAAAACAGCAAGTTGTAAATAATGGGCTGGCACACCGAACCGACCTTGTCCAACTCCAGAATTTGGATTGATTGAAAAGCTTGCAGTCGCTTTTCGTAATCAATCTCTTCGAGCCGTTGCGAGGACATGGCGTTCAAGTCTTTGCACAGTCGTGCAATGTGAGCTAAACCTCGGTTGGAAGTGGACAATTGTTCCAGGACTTCGCATAGCACTTGACGACTAGCATGGTCCTTGAAGTAGTTGAACAAAGACGAAATGGGTGCTAAAAGCTTCAAGTGCAAATTTTGCTCCAAGGTGTCATCGACAGCCAGAAAGCTATGGACCGAGAGGAGCAGTTGACCCCGGACCTTCGGGGATAACTTAAGACCATCATCACAGAGTAGAGTCGTCAATAACTTGAGAATAGACTGCCGGGATCCTGGAGACTCCGCAACTGGGGCAACTTTGGGCAGGACCGTTGTCACTGCAGCAAGGATAGCCTTAGGAGGTGTCCGCTCGAGTAAGGCCGCGAGAGAGGTCAAGAGGCCATCTGATTCGGTTTTGAGGAGGTCGTGGGCCTTGTTTGGCACAGATGGTTCAGCTTCAGACAGACCAGTCCACGGAAGGACAATTTCATTAAGTATGAACAGCTTCACCTCGTCTGGCGTTGAACGCGCAGCCAGTGTCTGCCAAAGGACCCCGGGAAGTCGTCGATCATACTCCCCAAGGTAGCCAATCTGATTAGATGAATGAGCCCAAGTTGCAAACAGGCATAGCAGACCAGAGATACCCTGGGTTGTCTCCGAGGCAAATATGTCGAGACGTGGACTGATTGCATCGGCAAAGAGATCGCGAAGATACAAAGGCCAGTTCACATCTGGACAATGTTCAAAAAGCATAACAAGACATTGGAAGCCTGTTCGTCGGATACTTCGTGATAGCGCTGCTGTATTGTTTTGCTTGACCACGGTCTGATTTTGACGAGAAGCTTGGATGACGCAGAAGACAACCGCGTCGACGACCTGCTGACCGTACTGGGCAAATCCACTCTGGAATATCTCCAGCATCGACAGTAGCAATCGAAGAAACCCATATTGCTGGTCTTCCGGGACATGCACTTGCTCGAGGGCCATGAGAGTAGGATGGCCTTCTTTGACCTTGGCATCTCTCAGTTTGCCAAGAGCAATGTCAAGAAAGATTGAGACTTCGTCCTCGGACAGTCGCAAGAGAACACGCAACAATGATTTCCTCCGGGCGTCTTGAGATCCTGACGTTCCTGCTCGCCCCACGATGATGCCAAAGATGAGCTTGAGTACAACAGGAAGGACACTGCTCCGTTCAGCTGGCCTGATAGAATTTTCCTCCTCGGAAACCAAAAGTGTACCTATATCCGATGTTGTTGACTTGCCTTCGGCCAGGGGGAGCAGCATAGCCTCGTATCGGCTGAGCACAGGATCTTTCCACCTCAATATGGCCAGAAGCGCGAGTTTTCGAATGTCCTCATTTCCGTTGCCCAAGAGATCGACGAGCTTTTCATGGACTTCGGAAGATCTGTAGAGGACACGAGGGTTGACAAATTTTCCGAACAAGGCCAACATTGCCTTCCTGTCCGTAAGGGACCACGCGTGGTCGTCAGGATCGGGGCTTAATGTGTGCGACGACGTGGAAGCGTCCGAGCTGGGCTCGGGGTGCATTTGAGCGCGGCTGAATGGTGCAGCAAGGAAGATTGGCACCAGTAAGCGAGAACGGCGCTCAGCTGAAGCAGGTACTGTTGCCAACACCTGGAGAGCTAATGATCGACCATTCTGAGGTGTTCTGGGTGTTTCTAAGCGATGCGCGTCTTGAATAGTGGTGCGGAATCTCTCACTGGAATTGCGAAAATCGTCCATGGTTGATAGGCACAATAATGCGAGTTGATCGACGTCTGAGCATTCAGGGGAGGACGGTAGAGACTTTGCTGCCTGGGGATCATGTTGAGACGATTGCGTTAGATCGGCAGGAGACTGGAGCCACTGAATAGCCACGTTGACGGCGGATTCCTCGGTCGGTGTCGACTGTACCACTTGGGCGAGCACATTGCAAACTTCTATTCTTGTTTGGTCGTAGTAGCGTGACAGCAAGCCGAGGCAGAAAAAAGGTATCAAATCTTGGAACACAGAGTCTGGAGGCACACTCTTTTGTTGCCTCGGAAGCCGTCTTAGCAGCATTGAGATTTTTCGAGCCTCGCTGGGAGTGTAGGGGATACTGAGAATATCAAGCATTAAATCCGTAGTTTCAATGAGCCATTGCTTGATATTCGACCCGCCAAGCGCAGGAAGCAGCTCCAGAGATCCCTTCTTCAAATCAGGAGACGTGGCCAATAGATTTTGGAGAAGGATATGGCGGATGTTGTTGAAGAGTCGAGACTCCATACCTTCCACTGCAGGCACTTTCCTGAACAGACGGCTTACCGCGTGTACAAAAGCTGGCAAGCGAAAACGAACCGCGGACGTTTTCGGAACAAGTAAAGCAAGCTCTTTGAGCCGCTGGTCAGCAGATGGTGTGATTTGGAGGTAGGAGTCAAAGCCCCAGCCTAGGATTACGCGTTGACGAAGGTCGAGGTCGCTGTCGGTATCTTCTAAGACGCCTACCAGCAGATTGTGGTAGGCGTCAAGGACCCTAGCTGTAGTTTCCGAGTCCGCGAAAACGCAAGCGGCTTTGACGAAGCGAAGCCGTCCAGCAAGTTGTTCGATGGTAGATCCATTCTCAACTCGTCCTTCCATAGAGAGCTGCCCGAGGATGAAATCTCCAAAATCCGCAGGACAAGTTATCGAGCCGGCGCTCCCCGACCCACCAAAGTTGATCTGCCTTTGCCCTAAGCATTCCAGCATGTAGTAAAGACTCACCTCATCCTCGGACCAATGCGTCGAAATGTATTGTTGGAGTCGTGGGAGAACAAGGTCGGTGAATCTCTCCTTTCCAAGCTCTGCACAAATTTTAGAGAAGGTGAAGAACTCCTGCGGGGAAAACCGCTCTGCGGCAAAGTCCAACAACTTCTGGGAGAAGGGCAACAACTGATCCATCGGCGCAAATTGAAGAATGCTGGCGATAAAAAGGGCGACGACTGCACGGAAGCCGTAATCGTCCTCATTGAGGATCTGTACAGCTGCAACTACTGCTTGAAAGGTCTCGATGAAATCCGCCCAAGAAGAAACCCTTGAACCCCTTCGCGTCGCTAAGACAACAAGCAGAAGCCTCAGAGTGAGAGCCAACTGATTGACATCTTTGGACATAGCAAAATGCATTGTGACGTCCAGAACATCCACCAGAACTGGGCGAAACGCGGCGCTTTTTGTCTCATGCATGAGGGCAATCAGAACACTCTCCACAGCCCGCCAAATTCGCTCATGTTTACTTGGATGGAAGAAGCGATACAACAGGCACCGCACCAGGGGCACAGCACACGAGTGCAACTGTCCATCAATCCCACGAACACTCTCAACGCAAAGACTCGTGACACCCATTTGATATGAACCGAGGGTTTTGCAACCATCTTCTTGTGTGAGTCTGTCCAAAAGATGCTCGATTGCGAGGCACAAGGGTGTGTGCGCGCGGTTCTTTTCAAATCGCGCGGCGGCTTTTCTGAGCAGGAAGGCCAGCGATTCTGCACTGAAGCGAACAATATAACTTTTTTTGGAGGAGAGGTATGGTGTCATGATATCGAGCAGGGGCCTCAGATCGTGCACGAGCAATTTGGACAGGTATTTGAATATCCACGCAAGGCAGGTGAAGCACCATTCAACAACCTCAGCCTTCTCATGAGTGGCAGCAATTTCCGCAATCAGTTGCACAGTTCTTGAGAAGTATCGCTCGAAGCCTTGTCCGAGATCATGGGCAAGGTGGGTGAGAAGACTGAGAAGAGGTTCGAGGGCAAGTTCATCCCTTTTTCCGATGTGGTCAACAAGGATCTCGAAGACAGCATCTGCATGGTGAAGTAACTGGGGCAGACTCTCGCATAGCGGACCCGCCTGGCTGAGGAAGTCGGTGAATGTGCGAGACAAGTTCAGTTCCGCCCATTCTTCCAATGCAGCGTGGAAAAAGCTTTGTAGAGGGTCGTTCTCATTGTTCGAAGGCTTCCTTTTTTCCACAGTATGTACAGGGTCAATCTTTAACCGTGCTATTCGCTTCGTGAAGGGCTCGAATCGATGTAGGTTTGCCGGGGTCGAAGCCATGGTGGGACGGAGGAGGTGAGGTCATCGGGGAAAGAAGAGCGGTACCTTGCATGCCTCCATCTACAGCGTGCGGTCCTGAAGTAGAGAAATACCAGTTTGACCGTTGGCTTTTCGGCGACGAAAGTTTGTCTGCGACTGCGCCAAAACGTCAAAAAGTGCAGACTTGAAAAAATTTCCCCATATTCCACGTGACCAAGGAAATGCGTCACCGTATGAGATCCGGTGGGGTACTCGGTACTACGAGGTACTTTGTGCTTGTTCGGCGAGTTGGGCCTGGATCACATGACACTTTTATTTGCGAGCCAATCTCGCCAACGTAAAAGTGTCTATCTCGGCATACTTGTACAAGCACATTATACCCGCCACCTCTCCCCATGTCTCACATTCTCGTGACGCATAAGAAACGGATAATGCCACCGGTCTCGTAAAGTGCCGAAGAACAATCGGACAGGAGACCGGAGTCTGGTTGTTCTCCTGTCCGTTGGATCTCTCGCCTCACATTTCTCTCAAGAATCACCATGGGGGCAGCTAAGATGTGAGTCGAGGGCGACCTGAATGAAAATGTATAAGTGTCATCACTGACTCTGGTAGCCTTGTTGTTGGAAGCATCCAAGGTCAATTGAGAAAGGCTTTTGGCAAGATATCAAAACTGCAAGCCAAACACGACTTCTCGTTGGCTATTGTCGTTGGTGATTTTTTCAGTCCTCCCGGTGATGAGAGCAATTCTAGCGAAGTAGGAGCGTTGCTCAACGGTCAGATCGATGTACCGCTCCCAACATATTTCACGGTTGGCGACTCGCCTTTCCCCGAAATGGTCAGAGCAAAGTTGGACGGAGGAGACATTTGCCCCAACCTTTTCTATCTGGGCCGCAAAGGGACCATGACTTCTACGGATGGCGTGAAAATCGTCTCGCTTGGGGGTCGGCTAGTTCAAAACGAATCGTCACTCACTCAGAAGCTGGGTACCTATGACCCATTGCACCTGGACAACGAGTCAAGAGGACTTCACGGTGCTCACTTTGCACACATTCTCGTCACAAATCAATGGCCGGCAAATATCACCAATGGGTCGAAGATCGAATTGCCCGAGGGGATCGATGGAACAGCTGGCACACAGTCGATTTCCAATCTCTGTCAAGCACTCAAGCCATGGTATCATTTCTCCAGCAGTCCCAGTGCCTTGTGGGAGCGAGAGCCCTTCAAGCATGTCCTCGACTACACTTCGTTTGAGGAACCGAGTGTAACCAGATTCAAAAGTCTGGCGAGCGCGTCTGCACCCACGAAAGAGTGGATGTCGGCGTTCACATTGGATACTTCCCGTCCTCCAGCCACGATGGAGGCTCCGCTCGAGTCGCCGTTCATCAGATCCACACCCCCAAGGAAGCGACAAGCAATCGATGACAAAGGCCCATATCTGGGAGACGCCGATGAGGGCCAAGGGCCACGCAATCGCAAGCGTGCTCGGAAAGGTCCGCGCAATGACCCCAATGACTGTTTCATGTGTCTGAATAAGCCCGGTTCCAAGACCCATCTTGTCGTGTCTCTGGGGGACGAAAGCATGGTCACAGTGACGAGAGGTCCGTTACCGTTGCCATCGACATTCCCTCAGCTGTCTTTCACTGGCCACGTCATGATTATTCCATACTACCATGCTGCAGACGAGCTGGCTTCCGGAAAGAGATCATCCGACGAGATCGCAGCCGAGTTCAAGGAAATGAATCGGTTTCGAAATGCTCTGAGCGTCATGGTCGGTTCAAAAAGCCACGGTCAGCTGGGCATCGTCTGTTGGGAAGTCAATCGAACCGGTATCCGGCATTTCCACTGGCAACTCATTGCATGTCCAGTGGACCGCATAAAGAAGGGGCTTGTTGAGGCAGCATTCAAGGTGAAGGCCGCCGACTACGGGTATCCAAGCTTCCAAACCTGCGAGGCCGGCACGCAGCTTCCCCAACGATCAGATTATTTCCGAGTGTGGACCTGGGTTGCCGATCCCGTCCAAATGGCCGACCATGCCAACGGCAACGTAGACAACGACGACGACGTGGGCGTGGCAACATCCATATTCTTTGCACTGCCCACGAGCCAAAAGTTCAACATCTGGTTCGGCAGAGAGGTGATGGCGGGTCTGCTGCAACTGGAAAACCGGGTCAACTGGATGGACTCGATCCTGTGGAAGGACGGGAGCGACCAAGCGGCCGAGGAAGACGACGCGGCGGGCCTGCGAGCCGACTTTGAGGAGTTCGATTTTGCAATGAAGTGAAAATGACTTTCCAGGTAGAGCACGGTCCCTCCTATTGGAATTGGAGCTGGCCTGGATGCCCGGGCGGTGGGAGGGCCACTGGACACTGATCTCAAACATTTCGAGATCTGTCCCTTTCAGTCCTAGGGCTGGAAGAGGAGTTCACTGGTTGGCCTTATCGAGCCATGGTCTGGTGGCACGGTCTGACATGACAGTATTGCCATCGGGATAATAGGATTGATTCACTACCAGATCGAAGGTGCTTCCCTTTTTTCCCCCTACAATCACATCTCGTGTGTAATGTGAACTCTTCGTCTGTAATGATCAACCTATCAAGGTCTGTATATGCCTCCAGCAGCAGTGCCAAGGCACTAGTGAGGCGGCGCGGCCTCCCTCACATCGTCAACCTTTTGGAAATATGGTGGTAGTCTGCCATTCATCCTATACCATTCCTTTGACATGGCGGTCACTGCGTCGGCGTACAGTGATCTCTCAGCTGCACCGAGGCGCAGCGTGTATAATGCATCTCCTCCTTTTGGCCAGGCATGAAAATTCCGAACACGGGTTGCTACCCACACTGGTCTGCTCGTCACGGGCCAGCCTGCTCCGTCTTCGAGGCTACCTGGCAAGCATCCAGCGTCTGCCATCATTCCGAACACCCAATCCATGGACAGCCCTCCACAGACTGATCGAACATCTGGCCGTCGTATTCAATGACAGCCGCCCCATCTTTGGCGGCGCCATGACCCCGGGGGGGAAACCCCTCAATAGTAATGTCGAATCCAACTGCTTTGTAGCGTCGAGGACCCAGCAGTGGAGGGACAAAGAAATTATCGTCGTATCATGAACATAATGGTACAAAAAAAAGGACTGCCGTTCAGCCCACTTTCCATGATACCTCACCACACTCTGATCTGGCTGAGTTGAATTGTTCGACTCGGTCGATCATCCACCCAGAAGTGCACTCGTCTTTGGAGTCAACCGGCCGACCCATCTTGATGGAATAGCTCAGTTTGCAGGTACCCGGATGCCAGGCAAACTGCATACATTGTAAATCATTCTCACAAGCCGCGCGGCAGTCTTCGATGGATTCAATGGATTTCTTCTCGGGCTCGGAAAGATCATCCCACATCTGTTGCTTCTCTTCGTCATTTTTCCAGTCCCAGTCATTGTCTTCCTTGACGTGGCCTTCATTAGGTTGCGTAAATGTTTTGTCTCCGGAGAGATTGTTCCAGTCCTTCTTCTGCTCGGTAATGTGCGGCCTGATGAAGTCTTCAAAGACATCCTTGTACAAGTAGGGGACTGCGCCGGGGTCTTCATCGTCCCAAGTCTTGTTTATCCATTCTTTCTCAAATTGCCAGAGCCCTTCAACCTCGTACGAGTGCACATGGTGCCAGGTGATGGCCGGGGTGCACCACACAGTATCAGACCAGACGAAGCCAGATGGCGGATCCACCTGAAACATCGGCCAGGCACCGCTGACGCTCACTCCAGCTTGGCTCATTGCAACTCCCAGCATGACATCGCCGCAGCAGATCGTGGAAGTCTCTTTCTCCCAATCGGCGATCTTCTCAGGGGTCCGGATCTCTTCAAATCTCTGGACCGCATTGCGAGATAACAGATAACCCGTGCCGCCTTGGGCAAAAGCAGTAGGGCCATGCCAGTAAACGCAGCCTGCATATAGCGGTTCGTCCGGATCCATGCGGTCGAGCAGAAGGAGGAGATTGGCCCAGCTGAGGTAAGTGTCGGCATCGATTGTGACAAACCATTCCGCGTCCGGATACTCCACATAAGCCTTGTGGAGCATGGGAATGTTCTTCCATTTATCCAGAGCCCAGGCTTTGTCAGATCCTAGCACACTCACGTCACCATGCGCAACATGAGCGGCGTGGATTTCATTATAGAAACGGAAGTCATCATGATTCTCTTTGTACTCTTGTCCGATCCCATCCAAGGCATCTTGAATGCGGAACTCTCCCACTTGTTGCTCCATGTCGGAGAAGACCATGAAATTAGGGACGCACTGCGCCAAGGTGACGAGTTGTTCAGGGACGCGCGCAAAAACTTCGGTGGCACCTGTCTTGACCATGACCACGACTTTATCTGCGCCTGGCAGCCGGCGGCATGGTGGGATGCGAGAGTCGGGTGGGTACGGGAGAGGAGAAGAAACGGGGGCAGATTCGAGAGGGCTCGTTGACTCGGATTCGACTTCGGGCTCAGGTTCAGGCTCAGGATCGATTTCAGGGTCGATTTCAGGGTCGATTTCAGGGTCGATTTCAGGATCGATTTCAGGGTCGAGGTCAGGTTCGGACTTAGGTTCGGACTCGGGGTCATGATTAGGGTCATCTTCCGCATGCTCTTCAAGTTGCGCGACTGAATCGGGGTCTTCGTCGACCTCGTAGTAACTGTCTTCCAGGTCGACGTCGGGTGCATCTTCGACAGCAGCGGAGCTGGAGCTGGAGCCTTTCCAGAAAGACGCAGGAGAAGACAGGCCATACTCGCCCTCTGGGTCAGGGCTGGGGAGGTAGTAGGATCGGAAGAGGAACAGGGAGAGCAAGACGACGAAGACAACGAGAAGCCGTACAGGCCCTAATGCTCGAGGAAGGGACATGGGCATGTTGCTCATGGTCAAGGAGGAGACACTCGACCTCAAGGAAAGCAGGGCGAGGTCGAGAATTGAAGAGGGCAATGCGAAGGGCTGCGAAAGGGAGTGCGCAAGGAGGCCATTGATATTTGAGAGCGGGGCCTTTTTGATTTGGACTGCCAAGCTTCAAGGGGCAGAAGGGGTCATGTTTGATAGGCGCCGTGCACGGACCCTGGCTATGCAGAAATTGGCTTGGCGGGCTCGGTTGGTTATCTACTTGCGCCCCTTGGAAAAAAAATCACCGGGATGATGCCATTTTACGAGGTACGCAGGATCACAAAATCCATCATATTCCTTATCAATTGACGAACTAAACGTTTGGGTGATATCGTTGCCTGCTGGGTGCATTAGGGCCATGGGACACAGCAAAGCCACCACGGCGGCAAGAGCGTCGCACAACCATGATCCAAGACGCAAAAGAACCTCATGGCCAACGCTGTCGTCCTTTTTCGATGCTCCCTGTGGTGCAACGTGGCCTTTATCCATGGACAACCTCGTCTACCTCGATCGTCCAACCCCCGCCTCCCATCTTCGTCCACTTTCTCTCCCCGTTGCGCATTCGCTCCTCGCTACGCTTCTCGTTCCTCCTTTTCGCCCGAGACGGGCAGAGCGCGTTATAGGCACGGCCGGCTTTCCAAGAATATAGGAGGGACATTGGCATGCGCCAGGAGGGAGGTTCTACCTCGACAATGCCATCTTCATCGAAGCGAAAGGTTGCAGAAGCTGCGGCATCCTCGTCCGTGCGAAAAAGCACCGTGACGCGGATCGTCAGCTCCACTTGGCTAGCAGGATCGAGGACGAGCTCTTCCATCCATGACGGCAACTGCGGTATGATTTGGCTGTGGATTTCGGCTTGTTGCCGTTGAATGAGCTTGTCTATCTCGAAGATGTCCGTGAGATCGTGTCCGTAATGATTCAAGTTGACTACCAAATAGCTGAAGTCCCCCTCCCTGCAGCAGAGGATCGCTCGCAAATTGGGGAACGCCGCTGTGTCGACGGCTGGCATGTAGGTATTTTCCAAAATGATTGTTGTAATGCTTCGCCGGATCCCCTCTGGGATTGCCGAGCCGGTTGGGCGTGCGCCCTCTTTACAGACAAGGGTCTCGATGCGCATAGGGGAGGGTTTGCAAAATTCGCGAGAGACGTTTGCAAGAGTCAATGCTTGTGCTGGTAGACGCCAGCAAGACCGGTAGGGGAGGTTGGGATCCGGTTCGACGGTGATGTACTCTCCTGCGAGAACATTGTCGAGGATTTTTAGTTGTACTTCTTTGGGAAGATTGAGAAAGGTTTTGGGCTCCTGAGTGTTTGACATGTTTGAAGATGTGAAGGGACGCTGGTACAGGACGATTCAAGCAGAATACAGGATGTTGGGTTGGAGCGAGGACGAAGGTGTGGAAGCCGGACCGCTGTCATCCTCGCTATATGTCCTTCAGAGCTCGTCCAGCCCCTTTTCTGTCAAGGGATGCTGTTAGGAATGTGACGTCAAGAAAGAAAAGGTGACAGGCCATTATCTTGGGAGGACCCGAAGTCTTGAGAGGATGCCGCACGGCACATCCCTTGCTTGATGCCTCCTGCGTAGGGGCACCCGAAGTGGTTGCAGGCTCGGTCTTGCCCAGACAGCACTCCAACCCGATTGCTCTCTCACCTCGATTGATGCAAGCTCAAGGGTTCATCGGGCAAGATCTTGAAAGGGAGACGCATTGCAATGTAGCCTTGTATGGGTCGATTGAGTTGGCAAAGATTCTTGTCTTTCCATATAGCTACCCCCACAATGAAGCCACGTTCGCCAGAACAGGTATGGGCTGGTGTGGCTGGTGTGGCTGGCCCTCAACTGAATCACGTGCGCAAGGCCTATCCACAGCCTCATTGCGAGCCCGTCTGTTGCTTCTTCATGCCAGGTAGTCAGTCGTCGCTCTCGTTGTGAACCGGACAAGAGAAAAATAAATTAAAAGAGTACAGGCCGTCGACGCGTTTCGCTACTGGCAGTGTGGTGGAAACCGACGAGCGCGCCGAACTCTTTGAGCAATCTCAACTAGCCTCCGGCCAGACGATGTACACCCTCTCTACCCTTCCTAAGAACGAACGGTCCAAGAGGATTTTCGATTCAGCCCGTGAATACCAGCAAGAGCTCCTTCGAACCGGCCAAAGAAGAGATGGGAATGGCCGCGACAATGCGGTGGTAAAACACTCGTTGCTGCGCTCCTGATTCAGACAATCTTTGCAACAGGAACTTTTCGATCACAGCCACGGCAGACGGGGAAGATCAGAGACGGCTATGAAACAAGGAAGGCCGAAAGAAGGCTTTGGAATGGTGAGAGTGATGCCCGTGCAGCTAAATGGATTGATGGACAGAAGAATAGGAGAGGTTGGAAAAGGTCATGGCACGTATATGAGTATACGGGTGCCACAACTGAGCGAGTGAGCGGGCTTGTGAACAAGGAGGGCGACGCATGTATGTACAGCATCTCCGTATTGAATGTATGCATATGCCTTTTTCTATCTGGGTATCGACGTCGTGTGTGCAACAGTGCTGCATATCGAACATGGTCTAGTGTACAATGTCAATGTATCCTGTCCTTTTTCTCCGCTTGTGTTCCGTATACTTGTATACTTAATCTCCCCAACCATCCGTTGCGGGCGCCTTTTTCTCTCTTGGCATTTTCATCTCAATTTTTGGATAAGGCTACCAACGCCACGTCCAATGCCAGGATATATTTGCATCACAATCCCAGTCCATATCCATATCCAACCTCACCGGGCAAGGTGCACTCTGGTTCCGCCTCCCCGCCGTGTGGGCCCAGTCGATCGAGAGGAGGATTGAGTTCCCGGTCGGCCTCGCCGCGTGCCGGCGCCTGATGTCCGCCGACGGCGTTGGCCGAGGCGCTCACGTGAGTTGGAGGAAGAGTCCAGAGACGCGTTGAGGTCCAAACTCTCGGAGATCCTATTTCACGCAAAAGAGAAAAGTAAAAAAAAAAAGGACGAGTTAGGTCAAGCTTTACATGGCAAGACAGAGATGCCCAACTCTTGGATGGATGGGGGGACGAGAAGGAAGGAGGAATGGGGAGGGGGGTTTGCAGAAACATACCATGACCGGTCACTTTGACTGAGGTGAGACGCCCGTCGGGGATGGCCGAGAGTAGGAGGAGGACTGGAGTATCGAGAACGCCTTATTGGAATGTTGATGGGTGACGAAGCTGCTGGAAGGTCGAATCGTACCCGTCTCCCGTTTGACGATCGTCTCGTCGCCGTTGGCGACAGCGAGGGCCGTCGCGGCGCTGGTATGGAGGCCGACTGCCCGTCCTCTGCTGCCGTTGTCGTCGCCATTGTAAGTGCTCGCGCTGCTTCTTCCGGCGCACGTTCCGCGGCTCCTCTCGCTATCTCTTCTCCTTTTGCTGTTGCTCGCGTTGCCGCTGCTAACGTTACCGCCGTTGTTGGCGGTTTCTTTGGTGATATCAGGGCATTGGGCATAGGATGTCTCGCCTCATTGTGTTCCCCATGCTCACCAGACATTTCCTCGTTCGGATCTGTAGTGCGAGCGGGTTCGAGCGCGACTCGAGGGACGAGCACCGCTTCGGCAATAAGGCTTGGGCCGCTGCTGGGACGGGGCTTGCCGTGAACGGCAAAGAAAAAAGAGAGAGCCAGAAAAGGAATTTTGAGACTGGGAAAATTACTCAGCCGTTGGTGATGAAGAGGCTCAACCCTCCACGACTTGAGGTGGCAAGGCAGGTAGGATGGCAATCGACCACAGAAGTTATTTTGGACCTGGTTGTAAAGTTTGTGGGTGCTGAGGTCCTCTCGATCTGTCACTCACTTCACCCGTGCGAGATCCCTCTTTACCCGTGCGGCATCCAAGACACCATCCCTTCCCAGTGCCTCCGCAGAGTCTTGGGTCTTCTGGACCTGTCAAAGTCAATCCCCCGATGCCCGATGCCCTAGAAAGATGCCTTCTCCATGGACAGAGCTGAATTTTAGAGGCAGCATGTGACAGGTCTGGTTTGTTTGAGCTGCAAGGCTGCATTGGGAAATTAACTAAGGGTATCATGAAGCGCGGGTCGGGACAGATGGGATGGTCAAGGCTGTTTGGCATTTTGCTATCTCCACCAACTAGGGAAGACAAACGCTCCGCCAATCGTTCGCTCTGGCTGAGGGGGTTGGGGAGACCCCGTTGCTGTCCTCCTTATCCCGGATTTTGATGAGCTGCTGATTGATGCTCTGATTTGTTGCCTCGTTGGGGCCGCTCTGATCTCGAGTGCGGCCAGGGGTGGCAGGAGGCAAGGACAGCTTCTGTCCCGGTTCTGCGCGGGTAGCAATGGCGGTGTCGGGGTGGTAGGCGGGTTGACCTTCGCCGAGTGGAGGAGCTGGATTCTGGCCTGCTTGGAACAGGGATGTGGATGGCGATCCAAGCTCCCTTGGCTCGCTTGCTGGAATGTAGCAAGATCCTTCATCTAGAGGGTGGTCGTTGGGGCGCCACTGTCGGGTAAGGCGCTCAAGCCACTCATAGTCCAATACCCGCCCACCCTTGGTGATCAATTCGTTGGAGGCAGACAGGACAGAGTAGACGGCGATGGCATGGGGAGGCTTTGGAACGTTGGGATTCTCCCCGTTATGGACTCGAAAGAGGCCGCGAGGAAGCAGGGGGATTTGGATTTTGTCCACAGCTGCAGATGGCTCGTTGCCGACTATGGCTGCTAATGGCTGCTCCCCGATTCCAGGGGCCCAGAGATATTCAAAGCTGCGGATGGGGGCCGACATTAGACTTTTTGGAGGGGGGAGCTTGGAGGAGAATGGACTGACAAGTAGGTGCACTGTGCAGAAGCCAGTCATGGACGCTATGCAGGGCACGGGAGAGCTTAAGGGCTATATACCTCTGTAACGCCGTATTTCATTTCCACATAATAGGTAGGTCTGTGCCATGATCGTCGTGATCATAGCCATATTGAGGCTCAGGAATGTTGACAGGTCCCAAAGGGAAGGGAAGCCGCCTTTTAGACGCGTGATGGTAGATTGAAGTGATAGAGGAGCGGCGCAAGTGAGGACGGGTCACCTAGTCGCGTATACCTAAGTCAGTCTCTCCGGTAAGGCTGAGCGCCAAGGAAATGGTGATTGGTAGAGTCGCGCCCACCCCGTTGAGACTCAAGGAGTCCGCATCACCCTCAACCCCGTATATAATTGTGAGAAATTTATATCATTCCAACTACCTCGACGAAGTAAATAGAATGGCACTAGCGTCGTGCGACCGTTGTAGGACAAAGAGCGGGTGATGAGGGTATCGAGGCGGTATGGTATTCAGTATCTAAGAGAGAGAGAGTCTGTCTGACAGCTATGTATTGGGTAACCTGCGCCAAGGCGCTAATGGCTCAACACCGTTTGCGAGTAAGGAAGAAGTTTTAACCACTACATGTCTTGGCGGCTTAGTCCTTGAGCGAGTGCTATAATCGAGGACACAATACCCAGTAGATGGAAGGTTTCCCGAGATGCCGAACTCGCCGAGGTGCTATCTCGCTCGCTCGCTGTATTGCTATCTACCTGCCGCGCCTATAGTAAATACTGAGTTAGTGAGCTAGTGGTCGTTTAACCTAGATCTGCCGTTATAAAGATCTCCTCCTTCCTTCGCTGTGGTTCACTGTCGCTGTGTCTGTGTATCTTGTTACTCATTCCCTCACCCCTATACACACAAACACAAACACACACCCCCCCCCCACCGTCCCTCCCCCTCCTCTCCTCCCCCTCCTCTATACGAGATATGAGATCACCACTCCAATAATCGGGAAATTATCGCCGCCATCACCTATCCCCCTTTCCTTTCCCGAATACGCTACTACATCGCCATCCGCAGGGCAGTGGCATCATGGATTGTTGGTGGCTGTCATTCTACTTGGCCAGCTCTCCCATCCGTCCAACAGACAAGGAATTGTCTAGCGCTGTCCGTCTGTCCGTAGCCTCATTGCCTGTGACCCCTTGATGGCTGCGACTCCCAGGGGCAACTCCACCGCGGCCCAGTGACACGCCACGCCCCGTCCAATAGCGCACATTCCCCCTCGCAGTGCCCAGATTGTTGACAGGCGCCATGTCTCAGAGCTCTCCTCACACCAAAAGAACGCGACGGAAATCTAGAGTGCGAAAGAGCGGGGAAAGGAGCGGTGTGAGTGCGTGTGGAGAGCTTCTGAAGGTGGGACGGGAGGCGTCTGTGTAAGTGAGACAGACTGAGGCTCAGAGAACACATCCCCGCAAACTCAAACTCAGCTTGATCACCGACCCACTCACAGGACTGAACTCTACGCCATCGATGGGGCCGGAGCTGAAAATTTCTTGGGACGGGGAAGAAAAAAAGGTGATGGTTCAGACATGCAATACGCCGCTGTGCCTTCGCCCGGTCGGGCCAATGCCACCAAAGGTCCAAGCGCGGGGGCTTCTGGGAACTGTGCAAGAAGACAGATAGACTTTTGGTGACAGGTTCAGCTGTCTGAGTTAATCTGCTGACAGAGCATTTCCTTGACTCAACGCAATGTGAGCTTATCCAATGGTGCGGCTGAAAAGGAGGGGTAGCTGGCCACATGTTGGGTGGTCGGAGCGCGGGGTACATGATCCTAGGCCGCCCCACCAAAATAGCTCCCCAATAGCTCGCCAATAGCTCACACTCGATACGAGCCAACGCGTCCGTGCGGGCAGCCATGTGTGAACCGAGTTTCTCTTTTGGCGCCTCAGTTGCTCGGGATACCCAGTACAGAGGATGCTGGTGGGGCCACCGGGGATGAAACCCCGAAGCAAGCAAGACCAAAGAGATAGAGGGAGGCAAGGAAGGGGACAGAAGTTCTGGTCCAACGCGTCATCGACCTATGAGCGCCCACTAAGTCCTATCAAGGCGTTACCTAGTTCGTGTTTTGTTGCTCTTTGCCCTTTGTTGGGGCTCACCAGCCATGCTGCCCTTGTTGTCTTGCTGTGCTTTGTCCACCCGCCCCATCTATCCACCCATCCATCCATGGTTGCTGGTTTGCCTCCCCCTCCCCCCCTTCACTTAGAGCCTTCGCCCTCAGACATCTCACCTTGCCCGTCTTCCGAGTCGGAGAAGGAGATCATGTCGGAGTCGGACTACGCAGCAGCCGCAGCTTGCACGGCTTCTTGCACCGTCTGCGGGGCTTGCACGGAAACTGCCTGCCCCGCCGCCGCGACTACGCTGAGTTCCGAGTTGTTGATGGTGACCAAGCGCTGAAAGGCTTGCAGGTACTCCTCGACAAAGGGGTTGGGTATGTCGGTCTCTTCGTTGGGGGTTTGGCCCGACCGGTCGTGGTGGACGAGGTTCCTGAGCACCCACTCGGCCTTCTGAAAGGGTCGCTTGGACTGCGCGAGGAGCGTCTCCAGATGCTCCCACTTGTTTTGGTCAGGCACGCTCTGGATGGTGCTCACCAGCTCGCTCATGCGGTACTCGTGGGCCTGGATGTCGATCACAGCCTTCCGGTGCTGCGGCTGACCTTCAGTCCCGCGGCCAACGGTGTCCCGGGCTCGCCGCCAGTGTAGGCGGAGGAGGTCCCTAGTTGCGGCAAAGTCCTTCGCAATAGGCGCAATGTCGTGAGTGCGAGAGAGGGTATGGACCATCTCCCAGTAAGTTGACATGACCTGAATCAGGGACGTGATTTGGACAGGCTTTTGGACAGGTTAGTTACCGGTAGGTCAGTTGTGCGCCCATGAGACTCACGTAGAGGGACGCCATGATGTAGCAATCCTGAGTTGGGCGCAGGCCGGCATCGTCACACTCGACAGCGGCGACGAAGATGCCTCGCTCAGTGTCGTTGTGGATTTTTAGTTGTTTAGGCCACCCCGGGCCCGGCTTCTCTGGCACAAAGTAGCCAAAGGTGTCATCCGTGCGGTCCAAAACCCAGCCCTGAAGGAAACCATTCGGCATGGCCTTGCGCACCTCAACCCGGTTTCGGCCTGTGATATCGCGTCGGTAATCAAGCGCGCTGTACTGGCATTGGGTCACGCGTTGTCCAAGACGGCGGCACCACGCGGTAATGACCTCTAGGTCGGACGGCGAACCAGCCCAGCCAATATAGCAGAGTTGCGGTGGAGGTCCCGGCGGGAGCCAGATCGCGGGTGGGACACGATAAGGAAGGGGGGTTATATATTCCAGGGCCTGGGGTTCACCAGCCTGAGGCGGTGCAGGCGGTGGCCCCACGCCAATGAGGGTATTGAGCTGGCTGCGGAGCTCGTGGAGCTCTCGAACATATGCGGCCGAGACGGTATTGAAGACCCGGTCCTGCTCTTTAACGGTATAGAATAGGCATCCGATGATCCGATCTTGTTCCTGGACGCGAGTCTCCAGCTGCGCCCGGCCCGCCTCAAGGGACTCCAGCTGGCTGCTGAAAGATTCCATTCGGTGCTCGAGGCTCTCCACCCTGGAGAGAAGGGCTTGAGGCACCCTGTGGATGGCTGTCAGTGGGATGGCACGATGGCCGGCTGGGGGACAGCGGCGGCCGACAGAAACGATTGGCAGACCGAGTTCTCATGTTGGTGGCAAGCGTTCGCTTTGTCAAAAGTCTCTTGTATTTTCAGGGAAGGGGACCACCGGTAAATCAAGGGCCCAAGTCGCAAGTATGTGGATGAGGCAGAAGGAATGCAGTGAAGTCAGGCTGGGCGTTTCTGAATCGCAAGGGAGGAAGAGATGGAGAAGGGATGGAACTCAGGAAGGGGAAATATCCAGCTCTATATACTCTGCCTTGCCTTGCTACCCCTCGCTCTCTCCATCTCTAGGAACCACTCTGTAGTTTTGGACGACTCCTGCCGGGTTCTCTGTTGGCTGGATCGGCTGGTCGACGGATCTCCCAGCCGGATGCTTGTTCTCTTGAGGTGTGTGTACATGTACACCAAGCTGATGCGGGCCGGATGTAGTATGGAGGATGCCCGCTTCCACTCCCCTGGACGCTGCAAAGGCTGTCCATGTCTTGGATGCTTCTGAGCAGTTATCCGCCCATCAGTTGAATAGCCTTTTGCGGTGATCGGGCTTGGCAGGCTTGAACCGGCTTGAACAGGCTGGGCATGTTTGTCACGTTTGGGCGCATGTTTGGGCATGCTTGGGTATGTTTCGGCTTGCGTGGGGAGCTCTACCAACTGCTATTCGCCGCCACTTTGCCAACTGAGGACCCCTTGCTGGAAGCTGGAAGCCAGGAGCTGGGACTTGCGCACTTCAGGCCCCTTGGTTTCCCACGCTGTTTGGGATTGGCAGATGAACCCCTTGCGCCCTTCTACGCAGCCACTGGCAACCACCAAGCACGCCTCTCCCGGCAAGAATGCGCTACGACAAAGTCTAAACTACCCGGGTTAAATGATGGTCGACCATTTATGAAGGGAAGACATGTCAATCGGACCTCACAGGGGTCTGTGCTTGGAAGTTGGAATGTCCGGCTGCCATTTTTCGCGCGGCTAAAGCACATTTTGGACGTTTTGGGCGCTTTGGCTGAGTATTTGCGAGTAAGCATTCTAGCCTCCAGTCCTTGTCAGGTGCAGGTGTTGCCGATTGCCGACGTAAGGGATGCCACAAGCCTGACCGATTCGACGATGAAGGGGAGAGGGAAGGAGGCTGGAAATCAGCGCCATTCTAATCGTCATCATTTTCACCCTCATCAGCCCATCAGCCCATCACCCCGTCCTCTTCCCATCCTCCTACCCATGTCCCTGCCTCTCTCATCCCAGTCATCATAAGCGTCATTCTGATTGCGAGCATCAGCCTCATCACTTTGATCGCCATCCTCATAATGAACCCAAGCATCGATCAAGAGCGCAAGGATCTCCACGAGGAAATGGCTCGGATGTACAAGTTCTACGAGGGAACCACTGACAATGACGACCTCTTCATCAGACTTTTGGCAGCTCACAACAAACAGTTGAACCTCCTTCTCACGGGGGCACGCCGCCGCGTGCAGGCGCAGTTCCAAGGCATGAGTATCGAAGAGGCCATGCACTGCGAGTTGTCACGCTCGGTCGGCACCGCGCAGGGCATGATCCATGTGATGGTGTGGTTCGCCACGGCGGCCAACGACGAGGAGCATCAGCTCCGCAGGCTGTACGTCTGGGCGTACCTGAGACGCTACAAACTGGTGCCCCAGGGCCTCGGGGTGCTCTCCAACTTTTCGTTGCGCCTCTCGCATCAACCTCTGGAGGAGAGTCAGCGACAGTGGGACGAGGCTGTCGAGTTTTACACCTGGTGCGAAGACGAGGCTACCAGGTATCGAGCCAAAGAGGAAGCCGAGGCGTGAGTCTCTTCTTTTTCTCTCACTCCTTCCATCAAGCGGCCATTGCTAATGCCTTGTTCGGCAAGCAGTCTGCCAGGGGAGCAGCGGGAGAAGAAGCGTTTTGTTGGCCGCATGCGCGAACTCCATCTGATCAAGCCCAAGCTCTCCAAGCTGTTCAAGCATCAAGAGCAGCAGCAAGCGCACTAGGAGGAATCGAAAAGAGAAAACAGCACCCACCGGGACATCATCTTCATCATCCTCATTGTCATCAAAGCCTCGGAGACCAAAAAGAAAAAGGAGGAATGGAATAACAGCGTTGTAGATTGCCCATCTAAAAGTCCTGCGGGAATGGAAGGGAATGGAAAGGATGACTGAGTGTACACCTTGCAATCACAGTGTCGTTCAGGATAACTTGTCGCTTACTGCGGAGTAGTTGGGTCGGTTATCTCGCCAGTTGTTTAGTCTGTCATTTAGTTGGTCGTCTATGTAGCTATCTGTTGGACACAGCCTTGAAGGAGACCGGTCACGAGCCGCACGAGCACGACTCATCACACTCGTTGGGCACGTGGGGGGATCCATAGGAGAACAAGGCTGAGTCACGTGGTATGCCCTGTTGGCTCTGTAGGCCCTGCTGGCCCTGTTGG